>NC_059350.1:53171934-53306934 GCF_019703515.2 Myxocyprinus asiaticus | reverse complement strand
CTACCACAGGCGGGACTGGCCACAGTGGACCGAGTTCTCTGTGGGGAGGAACAACGTCAAGTGGGAGCCTCTGGTGGACCCCCGGAAGGTGCTGATGCCACCACTGCACATCAAATTGGGCCTTATGAAACAATTTGTCAGAGCTCTAGATAAGGAGTCGGCAGCCTTCAAGTACCTTCAAGACTTCTTCCCTAAGCTGTCTGAGGCAAAGGTCAAAGCCGGTGTCTTCGTCGGACCACAGATAAAGAAGGATTTTGGATTCATATGTTGTTTCGAAAAGAAACAAATTCGCCCGTTTTCTCATTGGAAATAGGTCACATTTCAAAATATCACTGTCCTGGTCACAAAAGCAAAGTTTGTGGGGAATAATAGCCATTTTCTATACTTCTGAGGCATAAGCAATTAGGAAATAACACACTACCCAGGAACAAAAATTGTGTTACATAGTGATGATTGTCCCATGACTGTCAAACATGTTGAGTGATCCAAACATCATCTGCAGCCTGAAACTGAACTTTTGATCAGATTTTAGGAGTGAATGCACTTAACTGCATAGAGAGCTATAGGATGCTCCCTTGCTCCCTATTTAGTGAATGACTTAACCTCCACTGGGCTGTCTGTCTGCACTGGTCTCAGAACAGTTCGAAATGCACCTAATTTTCATCCTAACTCATTTTTCAGGTTTGGATGAACCCATTGATTCTCTGTGTTATAATGCACAATATAGGATCTTTTAAATGAAAATGAGCCTATAGTCCACGCACGTGGTCATTGTGTTTAACAGCGTAAATCGATGGCATATCAGATGAAACAAGGGACTCTACTTGACTCAAACAGGTTTAAATGTAAAAATCTAATTAGGTTTCTTACCAGATGTAGTTTTGTTGGCGTTTCTCCCAAAGACAAACTCTGCTGTGATCAGCGCCATGTTGTTTTGTCACATGACTCCGAGCGTCACAAGTTTAACCCTTTACTGACAGCGCAGAGTCTCCTGAACTGAGATCAGTCGGTTAAAATGAAATTAAATTCTGCGTTGTGTATAGCGAAGCCAAAATACAATGTGCACGCATGTGTACGCGGGGCCAAATGAGGTTAAACAATTGAGATATTATAAAGATCTCTTTTGTGATTTTTCTTTCTACAGTGTGGGTAGAAATAAAAAAATTAAAAAAAATAAAAAACTCTCAGAAATGAAAAGCGATTGTGTGGTCAGTGAAATCAGTGTTTCCTATCCACCACTGCCACATAAAACAGCAGCTCATGAATTGTAAGTGGATGGGGGACGAATCGGCAAACATCAATGAAATTTACAAAAAGACTTGTGTATGTTTGAGAATGAGAGAATACGGTGAAATATTCACCACATGATTGTTTGCTGTACGTTTTAGAACTGAGCATAATTGTGAACAAATGTTCATTTAGACCCGTTTAAAGTCATCATGAAACAGCATTGACAACCCTTTTTACTTCCCTAGAAGAAAAAATGATATTAAACGAGAAGAAAAAGAGGATGGGAATTGACTGGATGGTGAAAAGTGACTGGTTGAAAAATAAGACGGCTTGTTGATGTCAGCTGAAAAGGAAAGACGATTCAGAGGCTGAGAAAGTTATTACATTTTGATAAAAGATTACGAAGATGTCATTAAAATAATATGCACTAATGAACTGTGCACAATACGACCAGGACTGTAAAAAAAGTAAATAGGGTCAATTTAGATTTCACGTTCACTGTGGCACTATAAAAAGTCCTGTGTTTGTTTAGACCCGCCCCAACAACATTACTCAGCGTTACTATCTCTTTGTTTGATCAATGGCAGAAAAAGCTGTTTTGAAAACTTTATTTTTGCAATTCCATTCGGTGGTGCTAATGTCACGGAAATTACGATCAAAAACTATGGCATCAACAATGGCCATATCACATTTTTAACAACATATAATCAGTTCCATGATTATACACCAATGTGCAAACCCATGTACACATAATCTTATTCTCCACACCCCTGGTTAAAATCCCAGCATGTGTTATGTTTTAGATGCTGGTGTCCCTAATAAGCAGCTTAATTCGCTTAAACAGCAAATCTACTTTGGCCAACCAGCTTTACAAGAAAGACCACGCTGATTGACACACTTCCCAGATAAGTTTGGCTGGTTCACCTTCTAGACTACCACCAAATCAGCACTAGTGACCTGCATAAGCAAGTCTGGACCAGCATGGAAATTCATGCAGATTTTTGAGACTTTAGGCACACATTGAATTCTTTGTGTACACAAAGATGTTTAGATTGCTTTAGACTCTTGCAGAAACCTGTAATGGTTATAATTAAAGTCAAAGACTGTTTTGCCCTGGTCAGAATAATTGCTGATATTTAAGGGAAAAAAGTGCAGCTTTAACTTGTGTTTACAGCATTATCTGTGCTCTTTGCAGTGCGCTTGAAAAAGGCATAGCATTTTCAAACCAAAACAAAGTTTTCATTCTCCAATAATCTTTTTTTATTATTTTTTCGTTAAGACAAGCATCACTATTACTTTTGGTTATTCTTAGAGTTAGTGATTTAAACAAACCCCTAACCAGTGTTGGGTGTAATCGTGTAACAATGAACAAGGAAGAAACATAGACAATGGGCCTCATTCATGAAACTTTTGTAAATATACATTATGAGTAAACTAGTTTGCATGTGAAATGAACCTTCCCGAAAATTTTCGACGGATTCACAAACGCTTCATACTCCCCAGCTTTGTTAGTAAAACGTGTGTATGTTAGTTAATTCCAAATATTCGTAAATAGGGGGCATGTGCATGTTCATTCACAATTATCATAATCCACGCCCATGAAAACACCATATAAGGAAGTCACCAGACTCACTAATAAATGCTGTTTACTTCTGTGTGGAACAGTAATGAAATCGTTTTTTATGAATGGAGTGCATTCAAATCATAAGGCATATCAAAGAAAGTGAGGATTTACTGCCATCGCTTGTTTTTGCTGTCATCAAAGGTTCTTTTGTGAATCAAACAGTTCAAGAATGGTTTGATATGAGTGTAAAAAATGGATGACCACCACCATTAATCTTCTCAGGTTCAGTTTGCAGTGCATCGCCAGCATTATTTGTGAATCTCGTGTTTAAATCATGATGGTAACAGTGATATACTTGAAACTGGAAGAATCTTCAGAGAAATTAATAGAATGCCTGAAGAAGATCTTTGACCGAAACGCTGTAAAATATTACAGATTTGCAAGCTATACGACAATATGCAGCCTTTTTCTATTTCTTCCCCGTTGTATTGTTTACGGACATGCCCGCGATGTGTTTATGGATTTAACAGCATTAGCATTGACCATACGTTATCAACTGAATGTGATTTACTGATGCCTATACTAACCCTTTAGAAAATCGAGAGTTCATGGCAAACTTGCCGCAAATGAGTTTGCGGCAAATTTACGGCAATAGTCCATTGTTGCCAAAGGTTTGCTGGATGTTCACCACTACTGGTGAAGAGCTGCAAACTTCTGGCAAACATTTGCGGTGAATCAAAAGCTAATTTGCATGTGAAAATAACAAGCTGCACATTTGCTGCAAATTTTCAGCAAGTTTGCAGCAAGTTTAGATTTTTTGTAAGGAAACCTAAATTATAGAGCTCATATCAAATAAAAAAAACTTTCCAACCAGTTACGTTAGAGGGCATTAATTTTTTCGAGAAAAATCAAGCACTTCTGCTGGAAAAACTATAAGCAGTATTGGGGGGCAAAACGATACTTTTCATTACTTATTTAATTTCACTTCTATCAAAACGTAGTCATGGCAGTTTGCCTGAAACAATGCAACACGTTGGGATGTCTTACACATGATTTACACGTGGTCAGAAGCAGGTGTAAATTTCATTCGTACCAACTAACGTTCTGAAAATACGAAAACTTTCATGAATCCAAGAATTTACGTCAGAATGGCTTAACGAACGATTTACACAAAAATTTGTTCTGCTCGTGATCGAAAGTGTTTTAGAAAGTAACTTAAAAATAAAGTAATTAGTAATTTGATTACTTTTACAATGAAGTAATTAGTAAAATAATCTGATTACAATTTTAGAGAAATAACTAGTACTTTGTAGTGGATTACTACTTTAAAGTAACTTACCCAACACTGCCCCTAAACCTAAATAATAATCTACTGCACGTAAACGCAAGGATATACTTTGTTTTTCTGAATGGTCGAGCACTCAGTTATTCACAGTATACTCTTTTGACCGCCAACCCATACGGACATGTTCGACACATTTGTTGAACATTATGACTGTAGATTCACGTTACTATACCTACATTTCTGCTAAATTATTTTTACATGGCTCGTTGTACATATCGCAGCAGTTTCCGTGTAAAGTGAACACTAGAGGTGCTACAAAAACAACGACTTTTATTCCCTTTCATTTAAATCATGAGTAAAACGGCAGATTATCAGTTAAAAAACACATACTTTTCACCCTGTTCCTCACAATGCTGTCTCATGGCATCTAAACACTTTAACTGTAGCGCATGACTGCATTACATAATTAACTACATTTACAAGCTTGTTCGAGTGTGATCAAATTGTGCAGTAGCTCAACTGATAGAGCGTTGCACTTGTGATGTAAAGAACCGGGTATGAGTCCTGAAGAGCACTCAAGTCGACACATGAGCCCAAAGTGTCATAGAAGCACCACAAAATAACACTTTTATGACACTATTGGTTTGGTTTAGGTTTAAGGTTTAGGTTTGTATTTAAAACTCGATAGAGAATTAACCTTAAAATCTTTATCTGTTTGGGAGAACATTTAACTCGCTTTTAGCGCCACTCGGTGGACATTTCACCTCAGAACTGCCGCGATATTTAAAATAAACCACGTAATTAAATTTTTGCAAAAATTTTTCCACAGTGACATAATTTTCATTAGCTCAGGCTGCTTTTAGTAGAGTCAATGCCAGACTCATATGCCGACAGACACAGAATTATTGCACTGTGCACAAGACGTTGCGGCACGCGGAAAACTTCATTATTCTTTGGCCTTAACTCAACCAGCACCATCTGTGCTACAGACATGAACGATACCTCAAATCATGCGGCTTGTTGAGGAGAGGTGTGCCACTACTTTTTGAAGTGATCAGACTTACGAGTTTTGCTTGGTGGATGGTAAAATGGTAGAGAAAAAATCCATACACTTAAATTGAAGGAGGGACCCGAGCCTTATCTAGAGACCAGTATATCATAGAGACTTGGTTGTTTTGAATTGGGCTTGTAAGCAACCACCTAGAACAACCTAGCAATCACATAGCAATGTTCTGGTGACCAACTACAACATCCTAGCATTGAGGCAGCAAGATTTGCACAAGCAAACATTTAGCCTTTCCTTCTGTTTATAAGTCACTCACAACACTAAACAATGGCTCCCATATGGCTTATATTACATCATCTTGGTTATTCAACTAAAAGCTTTTCAATGTCCAAAAAGAGTCAATCTAGTGCTGCAAGAAATCCTGCTGATTGCAGATTAAGCCATATATCTGTCAGCCCAACTGAAGCCCCCCTGCTCGCTCTGTACCGCCTGCGATGTGCTGCACTGCAGTGGCAGTAGAGGGGAGGGCATTATTGCTTGTCGATGGACTGATCTGTGGTCCCCAGGGAGCCGAAGACTTAGTGGAGTGCAGCGCTCGCTAGCTGTGATGTATGAGCCAATAAAAAGCAGCAACAGCCCCAGTGAATCGTCACTCAGAAGCTAATGCACAGTCATCTGAATAGTGCATCATGTCATCTAGTGGATCAAACTAGGGGTTGTTAAAGGAAAACAGTGGGTTATGGTGCATTAGTTTGGGTGTCTTCTTAGAAAAATAACTGGTATGACAATATTTTAATAACATCCAAATATTAATGACAAATTCTAATTAATGGCATTGCATCACAAAACCTGTCTGGGTCAAGAAAATGTCTGCGTCATATTTCACTCCAAAATAAAATGGATTAAATGATAAATTATATTTTAAAGGCTTAAAGACAATTAATCCATTTTGTAGGACAATTAAGACAATTTCAATTATGATGGGGTTATTTTCATGGCAATTAAGCACTTTTATCCCCCATTTGTATTTTAAAGGAATATTCCATGTTCAGTACAAGTTCAGCTCAATCGACAGCATTTGTGGCATATTGTTGATTACCACACAAATTTATTTAGACTCGTCCCTCACTCTAACCCAAAAATCTGGGTAACAGGGAGACACTTACAATGGAAGTCAATGGGGTCAATCCGTAAACGTTAAAATACTCACTGTTTCAAAAGTATAGACACATTTTTGTGTGATAAAGTCACTTATTAACCACACCTGTGTAAAGTTAGAGCCAATTTTACCCCATAACCCTAAAATAACCATAAAAACAACACTTTAAACAACTTTACAGCTCAAATAATATACCAGTTTTAACAGGAGAATTATTGTAAGTGCTTTTATAAAATTATAAGCGTCACATTTCTGCCTTTAAATCCTTCAAAAACTGTTTCCATTGACTTCCATTGTAAGTGTTTCACTGTAACCTCCATTTTTGCTTTTTGTAAAGAAAAGGAGGAACGAGTCAAAATTATTTTTGTGGTTATCAATATTACGCCACAAATGCTGTCGATTGAACTGAACTTGTATTGAACCCCGAATATTCCTTTAAGGTAATGCATAAAAAATCTCATTCTTATTTATATAAAATAACAAAAGCAATTATATATTACTGAAATTGTGCAAGCATTTAAACATCATGGAAGTATTTTCTATCCTGCTTAAAATTTATGTGGATTTAAATAAAAAACAAATCCGTAATTTTTTATGGATCAGATGGTAATACCGTGGTTTTTGATACATTGCACTGAAATATTACCATATTAACCCTATAAAGCCTTAACATTAAACTGTTTGTAATATCATTAGACAAACTATAAAAATAAATCGGAAACAAAATAAAAAAATGCACGTTTTTGTATGTATCATATTTGATTCATTAGGCTATAAAGGTCATTATCCTCCTGAGGCCCTGCAATTCATTTTTGTGTAGGACGTTTGTTACTGAAGTTTTTCTACAGTGGTAAATCTTGGGGTATTATCAGAGGACTCTCTGGGCTTTTCAGAGATACCAAATGTTTGATAGTTTGGCCATGACAACTTCCTCTTCTTGCTCCATAAATATGGATTGAAATGTATCACAGTATCAAATACAATATGAATAAAATATAATTTTTTCACAGTATTATTTATCATTTGTATTTTATGCACCAAACACTATACTGACATTTAAAAAAGAGAAATTTTCAAACTTAAGGTAAGATGACATCATAATCGCTTGTAATGTAAAATAATAAGATCGTTATGATGACAGAGCACGCTGCATATATGAAAATACACAGAAATATCAGTTCACACTTTAATATATCTTATAAAATAATTTGTTTTGTGGTGGGCATGAATGTAATGTAACGGTGATGGAGAGATATTCCTCAAAAGCCTGTTGAATCATATTTGATACATGGATTTCAAAGGGGCTTTTTCAATAAAATAATATACAAAATTTTAACCAAGCACATGTTGCTTATATTCAGCAAATACTCATTTTAAAATATCAGTAACAATATAATCATTACTGTCACTTTTACTTTATTAAAATCAGCTGTCATTTATCCCAACATAAGAGTCACTTTTCGTACAAGTCCTCCGGCATTTTAAATAGATCGATATAAACATTGAAACCACTTTTTTCACAAATAACCACTAGATGGTCCATAAACATGTGAAACTTACATACTATAGGTTGAACAGAGAGTGAAACAGGAGCCGTCAAACGTTGTGTATCATATTTGATACACACGGCATTATAGGGTTAATTTGGCATGGTATTTCAATGATTTTCTATTGTACTTAAACAAAAAATATGATTTTACCATGTTACCATGTACCAGGAGTATTTAATAAGTCATATGCATGGTACTGTGTTTACATGTGATATGGTGATAAAAGACCTACTTAGTCAAAAACTGATTTGGCTCAACATTAAGTAGCATTAAATGTACTATATTACTTTCTTGCTTGTGCAGTAGTCAGTCAATAAATAATTATTATTTCAAAACTGCCTTTTGAGTTGTGTTGCAACTATTTTCATGGATGTGGGTTTGACCAAACTATATTTGGTTTTGAAATGGTAAACCTCAGCTCAAAAGATTAAAGGCTTAGTATAAGTCCCGACATGTCATGGCCTTTTTTTTAGGCCACCGTTCCCTAATTTAAACCACACTGGCCCTGATTTACAAAAGTGAGGAAAACTCTGATTAGACTAGCACTAAAAATGCACTTGTCGTGCAACTGAATTTCCATATATTGAGCATTTTTAACACTTCACCAGCATAAAGCACCAGCATCTCTTACGTTGACAAGTGTTGTTTCTGATTTTTAAATTATGAATGACTGTCAGCATGTTTCAATGAATATTCCGGGTTCAATACAAGTTAAGCTCAATCGACAGCATTTGTGGCATTTACCACAAAAATTAATTTCAACTCCTCCCTCCTTTTCTTTAAAAAAGGTAAACATCTGGCTTCCATTGAGGCACTTACAATGGAACCCATCAATAGTAGTTGTGTAAGAGTTGTGGGTTCACGTTCTTACTCTTGGACAGTGTGAACTGTGTGTCATAGTTCTCACCATCCTGCGATCTCTGTCGAGCTGAAGAGTTTTCTTGAGACAAACTGAAAGAAGAGCAACTCTGAAATGTTTGACAGTTTACGTAACCTACAAAACATTCAGATTGCCTTAATTACGGTTGCAGTTGTATCACAGGATTATACATGATAAGACTTTTACATTTTTTTAACCACTTCAACTCTTCAACAATTTTTGTGCTGCTGCCTGCAATTTTTCAGTCAAATTTAAAGGCTTACCATTCACACATACTGTGGACAATTGGCAAAAGTTGATTTCATTGTTCAGAACCCCCCCAAATAAAATTGTAAAAAAAAAAAAAAAAAAACTCCAATGTTTACAATCTTGTGATGAATAGATTTTATCCTAACTTTGAAAGCATGTAATTCTGGTTGTGTTCACTCTATTTCCCTCCAAAAAGTCTTATTTTATTCCACTAGATGGCAGCAAGCACTAGAATTGTTTTTCCCTCTATCACCTTCCATCACAAAATGCTAATCTGAAATGTAGGTGGCGCTCTAACACATTTAAGCCCTAAAAGATGTGCTCGTCCATAGACATTCAGTCTAATTTTCAGTTCATGCACCATCCTCATTGTTTCATCGAATATCTCGGCCTCTGAGTGGACTAGAAGCTCAATCACCAATAGTCGATAACATATATTTCTGATGATTTGTTTTGCATGCTTATTTTGTTATTTTATGCAACATAAATTCAGAAGTAATATCTTTGAAATGTTCAGATTCTAAGCTTTCAAACAATACCACATATGCCACATTTTAAGCCTAAACTTTTTTCGCGACAAAGCGCCCCTTTTGACCCGACGACGAGTCCACAGAGTTGAAGAGGAAGAGACTGTGAGTGATTGCCAAAACTTGTTGCTTTCCATTGGCAAAGGTGTTCTGAATGGTTTTAAGTGCATTGCTAAGTGGTTGCTAGGCTGTTGTGGTTGTTTGCTAACTGCCACAAGTCAAAAGAGCCCACCCCCAAATCTCTATGATATAGGTCCCTCCTTCCATTTAAGTCTATGAGTTGTTTGCCTCAATTATCATCTGCCAGACAAAATTTATCATATCTTTTATGTCTGTAGCACAAACAGTGTCAAACAGGTTTGTTCAAATCATTTACACTAAGGTTGAGCAACAATAATAGTGATGATTGCTTTACCAAACACCACTAATGATCATTTCAGATGCACAATATATGACGCAGGGAATGTTTTCAATGACTTTGTTGACTGATAAGACCAACACTGAACAGCTTTGATTTTTGTCCTTTTGCCCTCCTTTTGCCCCCTTCTTTGTCACTTGTTTGCTTGCCACTGTGGACGACCCTTGACCCCTGACTCCTTCTCACGTGGTTGTGAACAATGGAATAGTTCTTAGAGAATCTGAAACATGATTCAGTCCAAACTCTAGTTCCCGCAAGAGCAACAGGGGAGGTTATAATGAACGTTTATCAGATGAGTCAAGAGACATGATTACATCACAGACAGTTGTGTTTAAATTGTGAACCAAATTATATTGTCATTTGTTCTGTTTCCCTCATTCTGGGCAAATATTTAATAATTTGTATAGTATGCAATTTGTGGCATCCAAACCCACACAATTTTCCCTCAAATCTTATGTCATTTGGAGGGTCACGCCAACATCCCTGCAGATTACCAGCTGATTCCCCTGACAACCACCACATACCGGCCATCTGGTCTTCACGCCGTTGCCCTCCAACTGGTGAAAGTGATGTGATGCGAGGTGTCAATTTCGATAATCTCAGCTTGCTGAAACACACATCATTTATTTCACCGCAAAACACAGATGTCGCCACTATTAAGATATGGCCCTTATAAATGCACAACATTTTTTTTTAATTCCCCACGGACTTCAGGGCGAGGAGGTGGCGTTGCCACTGTTTTTAGAAACTATTTTAAATGCAGAATGATACCTATGGACATGTATTCCAGTTTTGAGGTCCAGTTATTAAAGATTGATGTCTTGGGTCCTGCTTTCTGTGCACTTGTGTACAGACCTCCCAGATTTAATAGGGACTTCATCCAACACTTTTCAGACTTTCTCTCTGGACTGGTGTCTCATAGTGATAGACTCCTGATTCTTGGGGATTTTAATATTCATGTGTGCTGTCCATCAAAACCTCTGGTAAATGAATTTATCTCCCTCACTGAGTCTTTAAATTTTATACGACATGTCACTGGTCCTACTCACAATATGGGTCAAGCATTAGATCTTGTGTTGTCTTATGGTATCTCTGTATCTATCTTAGACATTGGCATTTCTGACCATTATTCGATAGTGCTTGAGTCTGTCTGTCCTTGTCCTCTCCCTACTTTTTCTCAGTCCTTACGTCACTCCCGGTCCATTCACTTGTCTACTGCCAATCTTTTTTCTGAATTGTATCTATCGCATTTTACAGATGATGTCTGTGATGATGACACTGAATCATTGGTTGAAGCTTTCAATAAATCTTGTACTCTTGATAATGTCGCTCCGCTCAAGCCAAAGAGAGTTAAGTGTGTTTCACAGTCTTGGCAAAATGACGTCACCCGTGCTCTCAGACAAGAGTGGAGAACAGCAGAGCGCAAGTGGAAACGAGACAAGCTTCAGGTCTCTTTTGACAATTTAAAGGTGTGTTTAACAAACTATCAGAGAGCAGTAAAGGAAGCGAAAGCTACATTTTCTCTACATTAATCTATGATAATGCAAATCGACCAAAAGTATTGTTCAATACAATCGATTATGTTTTAAACCCAACTAGAAATGCTTTTCTGGACGCCACTCAAGAGACCTGTGGGACATTTTTAAATTTCTTTACTCACTAAATTGAGCAGATTAAAGGTGCGATTGTTCCTTCACAATTTGATCAACCACTAATACCATCCCCTTCCAGCTCCCTGACTCACTTTCAACCAGTTACGTCAGCACAGTTGGCAGATGTAGTCTCCAAGATGAAGTGTTCCAGATACAAGCTGGATGTCCTTTCTCCGTGCCATCTTAAAGAAGTTTTCATAACTATCAGTTCCAGTGTGACAGCTATAATTAACAGCTCATTAGCAAGTGGAGTTGTTCCAAGTAGTTTTGAACATGCAATTCTACATCCTTTGTTAAAAAAAAGCAAAACTTTTTTGGATCCGGCAATACACAACAATTACAGACCAATCTCCAAACTGCTTTTCATTTCCAAGATTTTGGAGAGAGTTGTTTATTCGCAGCTCTACTCCTATTTAAATACATTTAACATTTTAGGCACATTTCAGTCTGGTTTCAGACCCTTGAACAGCACTGAATCTGCATTGCTGAAGGTCACTAATGATATTATTCTCTCCATGGATTCAGATTCACCTGTCATCTTAGTTTTACTAGATCTCAGTGCCGCATTCGACACTATCGACTATAATATTCTTCTCACTCGTCTTGAGTGTATGGTTGGCATCTAGGGTATGGTCCTCCAGTGGTTTGCCTCCTATTTAAAAGAAAGGATATTTTCTGTAAATTTAGGGAATTTTTCTTCTACATCGGCTCAATTATCATGTGGTGTCCCTCAAGGGTCGATCTTAGGACCCTTGCTATTTTCTCTGTATCTGCTTCCTCTGAGCTGTATTCTCCAGAAGTACAGCATATCTTATCGCTGTTATGCTCACAATTCCCAATTTTATTTCCCACTGAGTGTAGACAAGAAGTGTTCATCTGACAATACCCTAAATTGCTTCAAAGATATTAAACGTTGGCTGGCAAACATTTTTTTTTTTTTACAATTAAATGAGAGAAAAATCGAAGTTCTGATTTTAGGTTCCTCCACGTCCTCCTTACCTGGCCTGGTTGCCCAGTTAGGTCCTCTGTCGACGAATGTACAAGATCATGTATGGAGTCTTGGAGTGATTTTAGACTCCTCGTTATTTTTCAGTAATCAGATCAGTGCTGTTGTCAAGGGTAGCTTTTTCCACCTGGGATCTATAGCTAAAGTAAAACTTTCCAATAAAGACTTTGAAATTGTGATCCACTCACTAATTTAATCAAGGTTAGACTATTGTAATGCACTATACATTGGTCTCCCTCAAACTGTCCCGCCTACAGCTGGTTCAAAACGCGGGAGCTAGGCTTTTAACAGGTTCAAGAAAGAGGGATTACATTTCCCCTGTTTTAGCGTCTCTACACTGGCTTCCTGTGAAATTCAGGGTCGATTTTAAAATTCTGCTTTGACTATCTGGTCTCACGCCCCAATATATCAGTGACCTTCACCTCCCTTACTCCCCCACCAGAGCGCTCATGTCTTCTGATCAACTTCTTTTGAGGGTCCCTCGTTGTCGCTATAGATATAAGGGCGATCGTGCCTTCTCTGTGGTAGGTCCTAATCTCTGGAACAGTCTCCCTTTCCATGTGAGGTCAGCTTCTTCATTAGCCATTTTTAAATCTTCTTTGAAATCTGTAGCTTTTTAATAGGTCCTTGAATAGGTTGAAATGGATAAATACATGGTAAATCACTCTGTCTTTGTATATTTATTTGTTTGATCTGTAAAGCACTTTGGGTCAACTTCTGTTGTTTCTAAATGTGCTCTATAAATAAAGGCAGACTTGACTTTTAAAGACGTAACCAAAAGGTAATGTTAACCAATTAACGGTTGTTGTTTTTTTACTGTAGCATATTTACATTCTTTTACTATTAATATTACTGCCAAATATGCAGGGCTGTAGCAAAGATTTCTGGGCCCCCTGACTGTATATTGCTCTGGGCCCTTTACCTATTAAAAAATACAGTTTTGAATTTGTTGTGGGCCCCCCTGGACCTTTGGGCACCCTAGAATTATTACCACCTCTCACCCCACTGGCAATGGCCCTGCAAATATGTGTGCTATTTATTTTCCCGCTCTGAACTTGGCCAAATGAAGAGTTTTACCACCTAGTGGCAAGAAATGAAAGCACACAGAATAAATTCAAATTCCTGCCAAATAAGGGGACAGCAACATCTGCCGGTTTAATGACGGTAGTGGAATTTTTGGTGTTAGTCCAAAAACAAGGAAGAGATTTTCCTGTGGGTTTTTATACGGCACTTTTGGATTTATGAGTAAAATAAGGTCTGTGGTAAACATTACGTCAAGATACTTGGACGTTTTGTTCTACAACAATAATTACACACAGTCATATATCAAACGTGAATTTTAAAAGCTGCCGTGTTGTTTAAAAAGTATATTGCTAACAAGTTGCTAGATAAGAACTACAACGGTTTTCCATTTCGTTAGGCACATTCACTCACATGCTTATGGTATTTGTAGTCCTTATCTAGCAACTCGTTAGCATCAAACATGGCGACTTCAAAAATTCACGTTTGAGGAATGACTATGGGTAACAAAAAGTGCAAGTATCACACAGACCTAATTTTACTCATAAATTGAAAACCCCCATTATAAAAACCCAAGTGCAACTGGTAGAGGACCTGGACAGTTTCAAGTTTTGATCAGTCAATCAAACTAACATGATGATAAAGTCATTTTAAACACTTTGCTATGTGTGACATCTTCCGTTTAATGTACAACAGTATTTGAGTAAGCCAGGGCAAAGTGGAGCTGCAAGCTATTCAGGCTAATGGGTTAATGTACAAAATTCTAGTCTGAAGAGACTTGAGTTTTAATTGATTTAGCATGTTAGATCAATTTTCCCTCGGTAAGCTTAATCCATAAACAAATAAAATAAAATAGAAAATGTTTTTATTTACATTGCATTCATATCAGACACCCGATTGCACCACCTAGTGCTGAAGAATACTAGCAGCAAGTGAAGATTGTGCATTGAATTTCTATGCAAATTTGAACCATTGAAATTTTAAAGGACGAACAATTTTTGGAAAAACTGAATAATTTGGATGTGAACTTTGGAAGGTGAGTGTTTAATGTTGAATTTTTAATTACGAAATTGTGTGTGAAATGTTTACATTTGAAATAATCACAGAACCATGTGAAATTATACATCTCCAAAAAATGCAAGCACTGTTAATGCAATTGTGTTTATTTTTCAATTAGTGAAATTCAGCTTGCGTTTCAAACGGGATAAATCCGCCTCCGAAGGGCACTTCGAAGGGGGAACGTTTGTGGCCGCCATGTTGATGGGTCGCTCAAAACCGAAGGGCTCATAAATAGCTACTTCGAAGGGCCCTTAGAAATGGGCGTTTCCGTAGGATTCAGCAAATGGACACTTCGCTGCCAAGCGGACCGGAAGCGGAGCATCTGTTTCTATAAACAAAACCACGTGACATTTTATAGACTTCATCTCCATAGTCTATAAAAGCTTTTATTATTGTAATGAACTTTTAAAAATTAATTGGAGCCCCTGGATTTTTGTTTGAAACTGGCTAATGCTTGCTTTATTTTACAGTAAATTCGCTGGATCAGTTATTCTAAAGGAGCTTAAATAAAATAATAATATACATTGGCAATTTATTTATTTAATAAATGCACTGAATATTTGTTTATTGGTTTCTTTTATTAAAATAAATAAAACACAAATTGTTAAATTTTTCATAAAGTCATAAAGATTGAAATCATTTCTTTTTGCTTTGCATTCTGAAAGCAGTTAGTGATGCAAAATCATGTGTAAATATTTCTGAGCCCTTCGGAATGGAATTTTTCAAAGACATTGCGCATCAAAAAGTTAACCGATATAGCTGATGGAAATGCAAATTATCTCTAAAATTTCACAAGTGTCAACAGAATATTTTTCCGTTTAACGCTAGCGCATAAACTCTATGTCGATACTTTGGATGTTGCGAGAAAATTAGTATTAACACAAAAATGTAGTGTCACATGACAGAATTTACCCCAATCGTTAGCCTGTTAATCATGAAGACAAGGTATACATCCGTGAAAGCCAATTTATTGTACGTGAAGCATTACACACACTGTTATGGATTGGCCTTAATGGCATACCTGTACAGATCCGATGCTGCAAACACATCTGCATCATGACACTTCCAGGAGTGCCAACACAAATATCTCGTATCATGCACCTGTTATCGAAAAGTGCAAGGAGAACAAATGAATGGCCACTCTTTGTGATTAATTGAATCGCGGTAGCCATCTGTTTATTTATAAAAGTTGCTTTTCCACACCATTCAAAATAATAGATGGCAGTCATGGAATTAGCCCACAATACCAAAAACATCATTTTTGTGTGCATTGATGTTTTAAATGAAAAATAAATACACAATACTAGGAGAAAAGCTTCAGTGTGCTTTTTTGGAACACTAACAGCCCAATTCTATACAATTATTGTTTAGCTAACGCAAAATCCCTGTATTAAATAAAATAAATTACCAAACAAATAAAGCATTAAATAAAAAAATAAATAAATTACCAAAATAATAAGTAATATTGTTAGGCCTATAATTGCCTTTTCTGTACACAAACTTAAATAAGCCGTACCCAGTTCTGTAGATGAATAAAGTCTGAATGACATTCTCAGAATGTTCTAGACTTTTTTCAAGACTATAAACTATCAGAACTATTTGTCCAATGCTGAGTTCACTTTCAGAAAACGAGCTTTTGAACATCTTAAAATGTTTAAATATTTTAAATCTAACCCTCTTTACCTCGGATCGCATTTGCTGAGCTTCTTCAGAAAATGTAAATTGCATTATGACACTAAAATTAATTTGAGATGACAATCAAGTTCAGTTGGTCGTTAAAAGTTGCTGGAGAAATATGTGGGACATAATGCAGTTGTGATGGCGATGCTTTAGATTAGATGATTGTTCAGAATAGCCTCTTGAATATCAGGAATGTATCATAAATCCTGATGTTTCACCGCATCAGTGTTTCTTTAGTAGCTGTGCACACAGCATAGACACATCGATGGATGATCCTTATACTAAGACTGAAAGTTTTCCCCACTACTTGGTGCAGGTTTCCAGCTTGAACAGGGCCATGAAGATTCACTTTCGGGTCGGAACCGGTGTCAACCTGCGACAGGCGCAACATCAGGACCAATATTACAGTCCTATCAGAAGGGCAACTGCTCCCATTGCAATTCCTCCTCTTCTGATTGCTTTTATTTGTGAAATTAAAATGACAGTAAGCTGGCTAATTTCAATGAATTGTCTCAATACTCTCCCCATTTTACCAAAACTTTGGGGGAGACAAATTTAGGGACATCTGGGAGGCGAAAGGTACAGGATTAGTGATAAACACACATTTCTGTATGGAAACGGCTTAAGGGCAGATTTCTTAAGCAATAAACCAAAACTTTTATTAAGCATGACGTCATCACGCACACCAATTTGTATCGATTTGCATGTTTTGTATGCAAAACAGTACAAAAAGTGGATGGAAACTAGGCAAATGACTGCTCAATGTTTGATGATGCTTTCCAGTGTTTTGTCCACTAGGGAGAGCTATATCCAAACAAGAATAAAGCTATAGTTCACCAACACTTTTGTGTATTTACGTATTATTAATTCCAATCTATTAACCTACCTTTTTCAGACGTAGACTTTTGTACAGTGACTGTATCCACATCGATGTCCATTCATTTCACAACTGAAGATGATGCAAAGACACCTCCTTTGAAGTTTCCAGTGATTAGTTTCTTTCCTGGATTCTTACCTAGTGCAGCAGTTGACTTGTGAAAGGGTTAAGAATCAGCTTTCTGTGTTATAGGTTTCTGAAATGAAGACATTAGACTTTTCCAGAACAATACATTCCAGCTCCACCTCCTCTCTGGTGTGTGTTGTCATTAATACATCGCTCCTGAGTTATGCTTGAATACAAATTCTGGTTTTCATGGTTCCTGTGGTTTCATCAAAATGCATGACATGTTTTAATACACTCTCATCACAAGGTCAAAAACAGTGTGCTTCCACAATCCTAAGGCCACCTAAGACTTCCAGGTGCTCTCTTTATCCCTACTGTAAGTAATGTGCCATCCAGTGGATAACAAAAACATTGCAATGTGCAAAAAAAGCACTTTCTCTAGACCAGTTCTGCACTTTATATTGCACAAAACTGCATTGTTAATGGCAGTAAATGCAATACATTTCCTCTTGTCATTGCAAAATAAATAAGTACATAAACTACCAGTTAGAGGGTTTACTGTCAAGATTTGGAATATCAGTGCATCATCAATTCTACACAAATGGAGATACTCCCTCTCTGTGTCGGGACCAGGATTGTGAGGGTTACTTTTGAAATGTATTCCACTACAGATTACAGAATACATGCTGTAAAATGTAATTTGTAATGTATTTCGTTAGATTACTCAAGGTCAGTAATGTATTCTAAATACTTTGGATTACTTCTTCAGCACTGGTAGATTTTTTCACTTGTTTTGACTATAAAAACTCTGTCAGTACAGTAAGACAAAATACACATGTTAAAAATACATTCTCTGAAAAACCTAAATATCTTATGAAGTGTTATTTCTAAAACAAGATCAATCAAACTGATCTTATTTTAAGGATTTTTAGATATTTTTATAGGAAAACAATAAAAAAAATTCTCATCAGGAATAAGATTTTTGCCCTAATATCAAAGAAAAAAAATAATGATCTACCGTGGATTTCCTTGATAAAAAAAATATGACGGTGAATCACAAGCTCATTTGCATGTGAAAATAACGTGCAGCAAATTTGCTGAAAACAAAAAAAGTTTGCAGCTAGTTTGTCAGAACTCTAGATTCTTTTGTAAGGGTTAGCATAAAGCTAAATGATCCCATGAAAATTTAAACCCGATCACATGAAAATTCTAATAATAAAAAAATAAAAAATAAATCAATGAAAAAATAAATAAAAGTCTTGCCCTGCTTGCTGTATAGAGTTTGGTATGCTAATTTTGGCCTGCTTGTTCATTAAAATAGTTTTACTACAAAACACAAAAAAATAAAAAATAAAAAATAAAAAAGAACACACACACACACACACACTCTCACACACACACACACACACACACACTCACACACACACACACACACACACACACAGCTAAAAGCAGGAACACACACACACACACTCACGCACTCACACACACACACACACACACACACAGCTAAAAGCAGGAACACACACACACACACACTCACGCACTCACACACACACACACACACACACACACACACACACACACACACACACACACACACACATGTTGGTGCAGCTATCATTATGAGGACTCTCCATAGACATAATGATTTTTATACTGTATGAACTATAGATTCTATCCCCTAACCCTAACCCTACCCCTAAATCTATCCCTCAAAAAACTTTCTGCATTTTTACATTTTCAATAAAACATCGTTTAGTATGTTTTTTAAGCAATTTGAATTATGGGGACACTAGAAATGTCCTCATAAACCACATTTATAGCATAATACCCTTGTAATTACCAGTTTATAACCTAAAAAAAGTCCTCGTAAACCACTTAAACCTGCCCACACACACACACACACACACACAACACATAAAAATACACACATACAAACAGAACACACACACACACACACACACACAAATCATCTATCCCACTGTCCACCACAACTTGCTCAATTAGTGATCACAAAATTATTAGTAGTTATATACTAACTGTTAAATAATTAGTTCAATAAAAATAAAAAAGCATATGATGGTTCTTCAACACTACAACTTTTGCCGTAGCTCATTACACCAATTCATGTACGTATGTAAATTTGACATCTTACGTAATAAATGACATCATCACGTGATTTAGCTACTTTTAGCGACATTTCAGCGAGCCTTTGATGACTTCCCATGAGAAATAGTTTATATCAATTGTATTTTTCTGGGTCTTAATTTGGGGGGGGAAATTCCAGACTGTGTCCTTAACCATTTAAAGATTTTTTGCAGGAACATTTCTGACCTTGACCGTATTCTGCATCCAGAACTAAAACTAGTCAAACATAGACCTTCTGTTGTGTGCTCGGTCTTTGTCGTGTATCTGTAACTGCATTAGTTGTCCAAAAACTGCTTTCATCACCTTTAACTTTGTTTTGGAGCAAATGCAAAGGCAAACCTATCTTTATGGGGTTTCTATCAGAATGAACTGTGCTTTACAAGGTCACTCATTTAAGTGCATATATATGTTTTAATCAATATATTGCCTGAGCCAAAACATTTTGAAGCTTCGTTCATTCATTATTTCCCACTATACATTTTCAACATTTCTGTAGTTGAATATTCACTCACATTTGATCGAAACACCAAATTGTCACACTATGATGCATGTCACGTCTCTTAGGTTGCTACTCTTATCCTTGACTTCTACAGACTCATAACGATCTGTACCTGGTAACAATACACCATGTAGATATTGTGTTGTCAATGTCAGTGCATTTTACATTTTTGCCACTTTTTATTGATATTAGTGGAAAGATAACAGGAAACAATGTGGAAGGAGATCAGGACATTTCGCAAACCGAATCTGAACTTGATTCAGAGCATGTGCACTAACTACAGGCCGCATCTCTGACAATTTCAGAACGTTCTTTAGCTTGCTCTTCAGAACTGCCGTCAAACGGATGCAGGAAGCACATACTTCTCAGAAATGAAGTTTCAGAACAAACCCAGTCTGATTCATCATGGAAAATATCTCTTACTTCTCAGAATTTCTCTCAGAGTTTGGATTAAGGTGGAGAGCAGCAGTACGCTGCTTTGTCATCCTGTTCTTGGAACCTGTGACCTCTGGTTGATTCATGGCATCTGTAAACAAGCTAAAAGACAAACCAATATAAAAACACACAAGCTACTTTAAAGTCTCTGCTTGTGTCCTTCCTTTAGGATGTCATTATCACCACTGAAAGTCAACTTTTAATTTGATGTCAATTATGTTTTTTAAAAGGCCATAGCTCAGATTTTTCAACATTATTTTGAAATTTTGGAAAAAAATCGAAAATTTTTCAACAAACCTTTTCGATCTTTACTCAGGCATTACATGTACACTCAACATTTCAACTGTTCAGATAATAGATAATATGTCTACATACTGCATCAAGCCAAAAGACGCCATCCTGAATATTTTCCCTCATAATATTTTTTCTTCATATACTATTCCTTTTGGTATCAGACTTCTTTTTAAATTGTTCTTTTGAATAAGTTTTGTATGCTTTTAAATGTTACTGTATATATACAGGTGCATCTCAATAAATTAGAATGTCGTGGAAAAGTTCATTTATTTCAGTAATTCAACTCAAATTGTGAAACTTGTGTATTAAATAAATTCAATGCACACAGACTGAAGTAGTTTAAGTCTTTGGTTCTTTTAATTGTGATGATTTTGGCTCTCATTTAACAAAAACCCACCAATTCACTATCTCAAAAAATTAGAATACATCATAAGACCAATAAAAAAAACATTTTTAGTGAATTGTTGGCCTTCTGGAAAGTATGTTCATTTACTGTATATGTACTCAATACTTGGTAGGGGCTCCTTTTGCTTTAATTACTGCCTCAATTCGGCGTGGCATGGAGGAGATCAGTTTGTGGCACTGCTGAGGTGGTATGGAAGCCCAGGTTTCTTTGACAGTGGCCTTCAGCTCATCTGCATTTTTTGGTCTCTTGTTTCTCATTTTCCTCTTGACAATACCCCATAGATTCTCTATGGGGTTCAGGTCTGGTGAGTTTGCTGGCCAGTCAAGCACATCAACACCATGGTCATTTAACCAACTTTTGGTGCTTTTGGCAGTGTGGGCAGGTGCCAAATCCTGCTGGAAAATGAAATCAGCATCTTTAAAAAGCTGGTCAGCAGAAGGAAGCATGAAGTGCTCCAAAATTTCTTGGTAAACGGGTGCAGTGACTTTGGTTTTCAAAAAACACAATGGACCAACACCAGCAGATGACATTGCACCCCAAATCATCACAGACTGTGGAAACTTAACACTGGACTTCAAGCAACTTGGGCTATGAGCTTCTCCACCCTTCCTCCAGACTCTAGGACCTTGGTTTCCAAATGAAATACAAAACTTGCTCTCATCTGAAAAGAGGACTTTGGACCACTGGGCAACAGTCCAGTTCTTCTTCTCCTTAGCCCAGGTAAGACGCCTCTGACGTTGTCTGTGGTTCAGGAGTGGCTTAACAAGAGGAATACAACAACTGTAGCCAAATTCCTTGACACGTCTGTGTGTGGTGGCTCTTGATGCCTTGACCCCAGCCTCAGTCCATTCCTTGTGAAGTTCACCCAAATTCTTGAATCGATTTTGCTTGACAATCATAAGGCTGCGGTTCTCTCGGTTGGTTGTGCATCTTTTTCTTCCACACTTTTTCCTTCCACTCAACTTTCTGTTAACATGCTTGGATACAGCACTCTGTGAACAGCCAGCTTCTTTGGCAATGAATGTTTGTGGCTTACTCTCCTTGTGAAGGGTGTCAATGATTGTCTTCTGGACAACTGTCAGATCAGCAGTCTTCCCCATGACTGTGTAGCCTAGTGAACCAAACTGAGAGACCATTTTGAAGGCTCAGGAAACCTTTGCAGGTGTTTTGAGTTGATTAGCTGATTGGCATGTCACCATATTCTAATTTTTTGAGATAGTGAATTGGTGGGTTTTTGTTAAATATGAGCCAAAATTATCACAATAAAAAGAACCGAAGACTTAAACTACTTCAGTCTGTGTGCATTGAATTTATTTAATACACAAGTTTCACAATTTGAGTTGAATTACTGAAATAAACGAACTTTTCCACGACATTCTAATTTATTGAGATGCACCTGTATATATATATATATGTATGTATAGTGTGTGTGTGTGTATATATATATATATATATATACACACACACACACACACACACACACACACACACTATACATACATATATATATATATATGTATAGTGTGTGTGTGTGTGTGTGTGTGTGTATATATATATATATATATATATATATATATACTATATAAATGTGATGTATTTTCTGCATTAATTTAATCATGGAATTGCTAAGCAGAAAAGTTCAAAACTTCTTTTCTGAGCTGGTGTTCCCAGCATGCATAAGCTTGAATAATTAACGAGCTTGCATGGTTTCACCATTTACGTTTGTCTTGTTAATTTTGCTGTTGCATTTGGTTACTTCTTGTTTTGTGAAGTCTGAATTTCATTTTCTACTCAAAATTACCTGTTCATGTTTAAAAAAATGACCTTTGTGCACCAAGTGTTGAGGTCTGCATGCGCTGCTCTGTGTCTTCTTTCTATTGCCTGTAATGCAAGATGATGTTATCTTATAGACTAAGCATTAAGCGCGCATTAGGCTTTCCTTTCAGTATGTCATTTGGTACATGATTAAGTGTGATTATAAGAAATCTTCCAATAAAATGTTCATTTAATTTGTACTAAATGTACATCAGATAAAGTAAAATAACTGTATTAACTGAAATTTTCTAATTAAATGTACTCACTTTAATCAATATTGTGACATGAAATTATGTAGATTTATTTTATAAACCTAGAAAAACTGTGTAAAAACTTCAGAAATGAAAATTAAGTAAATCTTACTAGTAATTTTATCTTTCTGTGCTAAAGTAATTGATTGTTCTTCTTTCTAATTTCAAACAAGGTCACAATAAAGAATTTAGTGCATATAACCTTTACCTGAGGAATTTATCTATTTCAATGTGGAACTGTTTTCCAAACAGATTCTTTTGAGTTTTTATTTTGCCATAACAAAACTGACATTACAAATAATGACAATATTTATTATATTAATAATATTTCAGTAAACTTTAACAAATTTTGAGTTATGCTAAAGACTATATTTTATAATTAAAAAGTTAAAAAGTTCATAGTTGGCATGGCATTCTAGTAGGGCTGACACTCGTAATTTAGTAGAAGTGAAGATCTGCCTATCACATAGTACCTTTCGATTCATACATCAACAATACTCCAAAGTTATGGTCACCTAAACTTCATAATTGTGAGTTTATTGAACTTAGATCTACTTGTAAAAATCACAACTGTTTTACGATACAACTTTAACTGGTAATCAGAAGGTTGCTGGTTCGATCCCCACAGCCACCACCATTGTGTTCTTGAGCAAAGCATTTAACTCCAGGTTGCTCCAGGGGGACTGTCCCGGGATTAAGTGCACTGTAAGTCACTTTGGATAAAAGCGTCTGCCAAATGCATAAATGTAAATTATTAAATCAGTCCAACTAATTTGCCTTAAATTGAGTAAACTCAAAAAGGTTGTACAGCAAGTTGCCTTATAACAGTTTTTTTTTTACAGAGTTAATAAGAGTGTTCAGAATTTTAGTAAGAATTATTACATTTGCCAGCATAATTGTAGAATGACCCATTGCTCTTCTCTTCCACACCACAGACTCAGAAGAGCTTTATATTGCTGTCAAATATATATATATATATATATATATATATATATATATATATATATATATATATAATAAAGCTTAGAATCTGAACTTTTCAGAGATAACCATCACTTTTGCATTTATGTTACTTTTATTTTTTATTATCCCTTTTCTCCCAATTTGGAATACCCAATTTCCACTACTTAGTAGGTCCTCGTGGTGGTGCGGTTACTCACCTCATTCCGGGTGGAAGAGGACAAGTCTCAGTTGCCTCCACTTCTGAGACCGTCAATCTGCACATCTTATTACATGACTCATTGTGCATGACACCACGGAGACTCACAGCATGTGAAGGCTCATGCTACTCTCCGCGATCCACGCACAACTTACCATGCGCCACATTGAGAGTGAGAGCCAATAATCACGACCACGAGGAGGTTACCCCATGTGGCTCTACCCTCCCTAGCAACCGGGCCAATTTGGTTGTTAAGAAGACCTGGCTGGAGTCACTCAGCACACCCTGGATTCGAACTCACGACTCTGGGGGTGATAGTCAGTGTTAATACTCGTTGAGCAATCCAGTCCCCCTTGCATTATGTTATTTAAAATAACCGAATAAGGCCTCAAAACATTTGCATTGAAAATGAATGGCCCCCAGAGGTAATTAGGGATATATATTAGGTTTATATAGTTATTGTGTTGCACTAATACCACTGTTCGAAAGATGTTCAAAAGAATCACAAAGTGAAATATGATTTCTGTAAGTCATCGAATACAAACATCTCTTTTATGCACCGATCACTGCTGCTGTAAGCTCCAAATAGCTAAAAACGTTATATCTGCTTTTACCTTAGGAAGTTCTCTAAAAAATTTGCCATTGTTTACTTGTTACTAATAATCTTTGTTATGTCCAGAACAAAATATGCCATCCAGAAGGAAAAGCATGCAAAACAAATCATCAGGAAAAATATGTGTATGACTATTGATGATATCATCAAAGGGGAGGATCTCAGCTTTCTAATGACACTTAGATTGAGCTTCTAGTCCACACAGAGGCCGAGATATTCAATGAAATATCGAGGGTGGTGCTGGAACTGAAAATTAGACTGAATGTCTATGGACGAGCACATCTGTGAGGGATAAAATGCGTTAGAGCGCCACCTATATTTCAGATCTGTATATTGTGATGGAATGTGATTGAGAAAAAATATTTTTTATAGTACTTGCTGCCATCTAGTGGAATAAAATGTAACAGAATTACATGTTTACAAAGTTAGGACAACAACAACAAAATAAATATTTTTATCATAAGATTATAAACACATACAGTGTCATTTATTAATAATTGGAGTCTTTTTTTTATTTGGGGGATTCTCTGAAAAATGTGATACATTTTTTTGCAATTAGTCCACGGTATGTGTGAACGGTGAGCTTTAAATGTGAGTGTGAAAAATTGCGAGCGGCAGCCCATAAATGCAATACCTTTTAAAACTAAAAAATGTATTTCTTGTGTGTTGTACCATTATTCTGACTACTATTCTAAAATGTAAGGAAATAGTAGTTATATAGAATGAGCAAGTGTGTTCAAACTTTTGACTGGTTGTGTCGGTGTTTTGAAGTTGAAATTCCTGTACAAGAAAAAAGCAGAAAGGAGTGCTACTTTGTCACGTAACATCAACCATGGAGACAGACACCTCAGAACAGTGACTCTGCTACCCACTGCTTCTCTCTCTTTATGACTTTATTATTAGCTATTTCTTAGTTTGATTTGTTCATCATAAAATGTATTGCTGCAATTTTCTGATAAGGAAAAGGAGAGGCCAGTGCATAGATACATATTCCTTGCAATGCCCTCCCTTGCTCTCTGTGTACCCACTTTTGAAGGTTATATTATTAGCCATTCCTTAGTTTGATTTGTTCATCATAAAATTTATTGCTGTAACATTCTGAGACAGAATGTGCCTAGTGTACATACTCCTCACAAAGCCAAGAAAAATTCGCTTGAATTCTAGGTATTGCAAGAGTGCAAAAGAGTGCTACTACTATTTCATGTTATCCCAAGTTAATAAGTGCCAGACCTTTATTTGAAACCAAAATCAACAAACAAAGAAAACAAAATATAGCTGAAAGCTGCAATTATGGGGCCAAGCATACCAGCAGCTTATACATTACTAAACATCAAAGTGCAGAACTACGACTTTAGACCTGGTGGTTCAAAGGTTATAGCTATGACCCTGTTTGGTGTGTTTGCCATTAAATTCATTACGCGATTTCAGGAGAACCGTTTTTAGGAGTGTCATTTTAAGTGCTTCTATATGATACATCAGCAGTGGTCTGGACAGTAACTAGCACTTGAATTATTGAAATGCGCAGTGATTATCAACAATCATTAGATAAATGCAAATGTGTCCAGGTTGCAACATCTTTCCAATTCCCAACGTGGTCTCATGACAATTAATATTTAGTACGAGGTGGCAAAATTGTAAGAAATTGTAGGACTTGCCTCGAACAAAAACCTACAACTTTCACTGCGAACCAACGAAACATGTAATTCCAAAGTTTAACCTCTGACCCAGACCTAACCAAAAATGCCTATCCCTTACACCTAACGATGATTTTACCTAACATAATTTTACATAGACATACATCAGTCAGTTGTATTGCAGAAATAAATACGGAATGACTAACAAACGGATGATTCCTTTCTTAAAATAAAGTGTTGGAAAGAAGGCTAGCTAAAATTTGATGCCTGTATTGTATTGTATTTTGTATTGATTGATTGGTCTCAATGGGATTATGCATTGGCTGGTCCGTAATGTGATTGTTCATTGGCTGGTCCGTAATTAAAGTCATACCTTTTGGTATAAGCCAAGTCGTACGATATCTTACGATTTCGCCATCTCATACGAACTATTACGAGTTGTCATGAGACAATGTTGCCCATTCCTTGGCAAATAACATCACAGAAAGCTAAGGCCACATTCACACTAGTTTTAAGGTACCTAACATCACCATTTTCCAATGCATGCGGTAATAAAGAGCATTTTGTTAATTAAATGTTTTCGGTGGAGGAAAACGCTGTTCTAGTGTGGTTGAAAGGCATAAAAAAAGCAGTGAAATTAATGTGTTTTTAAACTAAATCTATTTGTGTGGATGAGGCCCAAACAGTGCCGGTCCAACCCCATTTGGCACTCTAGGCAAGACCCTCCTTTTTGCCAAACACAGGTATAACAGTAACAGTAAGAGTAGTACGGTAGTAAGGCATTTAGTACACGGTCTATTTGTTCCATGGAGGGTGCCACAACATGTCATCGTAACACACAGGGCGCATTTTGTTCAACACAGATTGAACACATACTTATTGGCACGGTAGATCGGCGCCCCCAAAGTGATGCTGCACTAGGTGGTCACCTATGTCACCTAATGGGTTGACCGGCCCTGGGTCTAAGACTAAAAGCAACAATCCACACTAATACGTTTTCATTGGAAAATGCATTAACTTCCAGGGACTAAAAAGGAAATGTTCAAAAACAGTATTTTTTAGTTCCTGTTCAAAAGTTCCGCAGCCTCCTTTCAGTTAGAACAAAATAAAAGAACGGTTAATAACGTTCTTTTTAAAGTGACAGTACTCTGCGCTAAGGGGTGGGTGAAATACCAATTGCAGTGTTGCCAGATCTCACAAGAGAAGCAAGCAATCTGGTCTGGAAAAACAAGCCCAAAATAAGCCATTTGCCTCAAAATAAACCAAAAATTTGCGATTAATCACAATAGAAATCGTAACAAGCATACAGTTAATTAACAAAGTAAAATTTTAATTAAAGATCTGCTTCCGAGTCAAAACACGGCAGCATCAAATCTGTATCAATGCTAATATTACTATCTAACAATAATTCAGTGAAGACTTGGAAACAACTGAGAAATGTACTTTTTACCTCTAATAATGTTTTCCTTGTATCTGAATTAGCCATGCATGTATACGTAGTAATTATACATAGCTGTTAAATAGATGTTCATTCACAATGAACATCCACAACATGTAATTAGGCAAAGAAATGTGTAATGCAGCAGTTTCCTTCAGGATCAAAGCACGTGTTTCATTATTTCAGGCAACAAGAAGTGGTGTAGTTCCAAAAATTTACAGTGATAAACCCTTTGGTCTTTGGATTCATGAAAAAATTATCGGAACAAAATTAACAGGTTATAACAAGTTACCAGCCTTTAAAAATAAAGTTTTCACTCCGGAACAATTGAAAATCACCTTGTTCCAGTTTTCGGTTACGTTCTGTTAAAAATGTCGTTCGTTTTCGTTGCTTCAACCGTTTTTAGTCCTTGTTAACTTCTCTACGTTTATGCCTCTCATCCACACTAGAAAAAATATGCAAAAACGAATATTGTCCGACTTACTAAATCATATTATTTTTGATCTACTCAACAAAACTGCATTTCTTTTCTAAACTTGTTTTCTTCGCTTTCGATTAATATGATTATCTAAAAGGTGCACTCTACTAGATTACATGATGTATGAATGTGAACCAATCAAGTATGCTTTGCATGGGACTTGATGCAGAGAGTAAAATGTTGAAATTTAATTATTTATTTTGTTGTTGTTGTTGTTTTACTTCTGAGCAAGATGAGAGAAGGGGGAGACTTAATAGTGTTTAATGTTATTTTGGGATTTAGAACCGATTCTGTTAGACTGGGTTACTATTGTGGCCAAGAGTGGCACTTTTGCTTAGGTTGAGGATGGGTACACAAAGAAGGAGCAATTTCTATTTAGCATTTAGCATGCTAACGTATGCTATTGCTAGCTGAAGTTTCGCTAACTAGCATCATCTTATTACATAAATCAGTAAAGTGAACAAAATGTATATGTAAAACTGAATAAATGAATCATAAGGACACATAAAAACACCGAGACTACTTCATTGGGTCATTAAAAAATAATTTTATCCCATTATGTTGAAATTACATGAACAAGTTATGTTTTTGTCAAAGAATGAATGAGCTAAACTAAGAGGAAATATATGTTGGTGTAACTTAATTGATTCATGTGGAATTGTACATGATTAAATCATATAAATTCAAAGCAAAACATTTTCTCCAAAACCGCATACTTTGGAAAACGATGACGTTTGGAAACTGAAAATGGAGGTCTTCAGCCAGCCTCTTTACTCTTTACTGTCAAATTCATTAGTTTGTAGTAGATCCGGTAGTTTAGAAAGTCCAACATCTGGCTGATAACTTTTGTAACAATTGGTCTGAAGATCATACAACCCAAATTTAGTGAAGATTGGACAAATTTGTTGGAGAAGCAGCTAAGATTCTTTAGTTAGAAAAGTTCAAACATGGCAAAAAGATGGCAGACAGAAATTGATGCCACTAGGTTCATCGAACTTGGATGCAAACTCTGGATTTTTCATGCTGTATTATGTAAAAACTCACACCCTCGACTGTGTTATGATGCTACAGACGTAAGTGTGGACAAAACTTTTAAAGTGGTGTGAAGGAGGACATGGGTGCTGTGAGGCTTTGTTGACTAACAACAGACACTAAACCATTTACAAAACACACATGAGGTTCATCTTAGATTAATCAGAATTCTTAGGGCTTGATTCTGCCCACATATAGAAGCAATTTGATTTCACAGATTTATTACAATGTGTTCAATGCCAAAGAACACAGTTTACACAGTCATCAATTATTTACCTTGGAAATGGAGAATCAGTTTAAGCCATAAAACTATTATCAACCCCTATAAAATACAAGCTAACACCAGCATGATTTTACATGCAGGTCCAAGCTGGTTTATGCTGGTTAGTGGTGGATGGATGCCTGTCTGGCTGGTGGATAAATATAGCCATGGTGTTCTTATCTGGTAACGCTGGGCACCAGCTTAGAACGCTGGTTCTTTCTAGTAAAGCTGGTTGACAAATTAAGCTTTGCAGGTTAAGCTAGTTAAAAAGCCTAGTGGGAGCACCAGAACAGCAGCATCCAAAACACAGCATGTGCTCGTCTTTTAATCAGGCAAAGTAGAAATCTTCACACAAAAAAACATTACACAAAATGCTATACAAAGTAAAATTGCTTCTTTGATTTACATGTCTGCTGTAGACCTATGAACCCTGTGACCAGAAGGCTTTCTATCCTACAGCAGGGAATGAAGTATGTCAACAAAGGTTTAGGTTCAATGAAACTGTAAAATATTGGCCTGATATCTATCAGAGGTCATTGTTTGTTCAGTTCCAGCTCATGGCTGCTCAAAAAGCCCGAAAGGCCACCATGGTACACACAATGATATTTATCAATTTTATCTTTTCTTTCATAGAAAAAAAAAAGTCTTCATCTTTGGTCCTTTTTTTTTTTTTTTTTTTTGGAAACAGCTCTGGCAACTTTCCAGAAACATTGCCCAGGCATGGCTTTACTTTAAAACTGGATTGGATTAGTATTTTGTACACAAGCAGTGGGGATCTTCTTGTAGGCCATAAATTACCTGTTTGGTATTATCTTTGTCCAAAATAAAATCATTTAAAATTTAAATAACAATAATTTGGTTATTTCACTTAAATTATACCAATTGTCTAGTGGTGAAAACGTAGAAATATTCTCATAATGTCGCAGACAAAGAAGTGTTAACATTAAGCAGAAGTTAATACCAGTAAATGCCAAATGCATAAATGTAAAATGTAAATGTAAATGTAAATGGTTATTAGCGAGCTACCTAATAGATCTACTAATGACACATCAACATACTGTATGTCAAAGACCAGTCCTTCAACTGGGTGTCACCGAAATGACCTATATGGATGAAGGTTAAATAAATGTTAAAAATGACAGCTGGTGAACTCCTCCCCAAAACACAGGTGAGTTGGCATAATATAAATTTTGTGAACTTGGCTTGGACACACAGGGACTTGAGTGTCTCCTGAGACGCTATTGAGAAGACTAATTCTTCTGAAATCCAAAGCACCAGAGTTTGGGTTGAAACACATTAGAAAATGGGGCTTGGCGTGAGTGGACTATGGTTATCTTTATTATATTTGGTGAAAAGAACAGCATATGTGATGTTCTGAATGCTGGTCCCAATCATGGGATGCTGGTGTGCTGATTTGTGCCAACCAGAATCTGGTGTGCCAACAGGGTCCTTGATTATCTTAACCAGCAGATCTTTCTTGGTCAACTAGCTTTACCTGAAAGAACATGCTGGTTTACCAACAAGACTCACACTTAACCGGCATAAGCCAGTGTGGACCTGTATGGAAATTAATGCAGGTGTATGCTGGTGGTCTCATCACTCAGTGATGTTCCATCTGTTGTGTATATCTTTGGATTTGCTTTTTTTGTAATCAGGTAAGGTGTTGGTTGTATATGTTATAATATAAATTGTTTTATGTGTTTGACAGACGGGGAATGATAAGTACAAACTGACAGCAACTTCTGAAAATGAAGTCAAAAAGCCCAAAAAGGTGAAAAGAAAGAAGAGGGACATGAATGACCTGAAAAAAGAAGTGGAACTGGTGCGTAATTCTTTTACAAATACACACAGTACATAATATTACACATGACATTAAAATGTCAATAAGGACGTTTACACTCTACTAGTGTTGTTTGAGATTTCAAGCCTCTTTGCTCTTCTACAGGATGACCACAAGTTGACACTGGATGAGCTCCACCGAAAATATGGCACTGACCCAAACAATGTAAGTAGAGCTTTAGTAAAACTTTTGGAAATTATAAATGTACATTTATGCAATTGGCAGATGCTTTTATCCAAAGAGATTTATAGTGCATTCAAGGTATACATTTTTTTTGTGTTCTCTGGCGATCGAACCCATGACTTTGGTGTTGCTAGTGCCATGCTCTTTCAGTTGAGCTGCAGGAACCCATACATTATATATTTATGATATTTCTATATGAGTGCTTCATAAACACCTTTATGTTTTATATCTTTAATTACATAGAATACAAATGCTTAACTAAGTTAGGATTACTTACCTTATTTATGTTGGAAAAAAGGAACTGGTCACTTGTTTTCAGAACACAGAAATGCTTTACGTTAAGCTGAAGATACCTTTCCTATCTAATCAAAACACTTTCAGTACAAATTACATAGGAATATCTGTCTAGATATTTATCAATTTTGATCATTTAATTACCGGTAACAACTCCATTTTCATACCCTGTGACAGGGCTTGACTTCTTCTCAAGCAAGGGAGAACTTAGAGCGTGATGGGCCGAATGCTTTGACTCCACCTCCTACAACTCCAGAATGGGTGAAGTTCTGCACACAGCTCTTTGGTGGATTCCAAACTCTGCTGTGGTTTGGTGCATTTCTTTGCTTCATGGCTTATGGAATCCAGGCAGCCTCCGTAGAAGAACCAGCAAACGACAATGTATGTCAGAGAAAATACTTTGTCTTACTTTCTTTAACTTCATATGCCAATTCACTTAGTATCGCAATGAGATTATCATATCCGTACTTTGTCCCTAACTAAAAACCTAATTATGCTTTTGCAGCTGTATCTGGGACTTGTGCTTGCTTTCGTTGTTATAGTTAATGGATGTTTCTCATACTACCAAGAGGCCAAGAGCTCAAAGATAATGGAATCTTTCAAGAACCTTGTCCCTCAGGTACAGAAATGCCCTCACAGATATCATTCGGCATTAATATGTAGTTTATTCATTGATTTTTATTCTGGTCATATACTGTAGCAAGCGCTAGTTATTCGTGATGGAGAAAAACAGATCATCAGTGCTGAGGAGGTGGTTGTAGGTGATCTTGTGGAGGTCAAAGGTGGAGACAGAATCCCAGCTGATCTTCGTATTGTCTCTGCACATGGATGCAAGGTAATATCTAAACCATTTAAGAATGGCAAGAAATCTATGCTTCCTCCAGGGAATGGCTTTTTATGAATCTTCCCTCCTTCCTTTCAAGGTGGACAACTCTTCCCTTACTGGTGAATCTGAGCCCCAGTCTCGTACTCCTGACTTCTCCAATGAAAACCCCCTGGAGACAAGAAACATTGCGTTTTTCTCTACGAATTGTGTTGAAGGTACAAAATTAAGACATATTCATAACACTTTACAACAGCTGAATGACTAAATGCTTGAACTTCATGAAACATCACAATATTTAACAGGTGCCGCCAAAGGTGTTGTCATCAACACTGGTGACCATACCGTCATGGGTCGTATCGCCACCCTTGCCTCCAGTCTGGAAGGTGGACAAACACCAATTGCTAAAGAGATTGAGCACTTCATCCATATCATCACTGCAGTAGCGATCTTCCTGGGTGTGTCCTTCTTCATCCTCTCCATACTCCTTGGTTATGGCTGGTTGGAAGCAGTCGTTTTCCTAATTGGAATAATTGTTGCGAATGTACCTGAGGGTCTCCCTGCAACTGTAACTGTAAGTCAGAGTGCTACTACTGTCAGTTTAATAAAGCTTCTTATTAGTGGTGCTTGCTTTTAGCAAGGTGCCTCTGTTACTATTGCTCTGACCATAGTTGAGAGATTTTCCAAAGTCCCTAACCTAGTTCTTCTTCTTCTGTGCAAATTTCGGCATCTAACTCGTCTCGCACAGTTTGTGCTACGGACAAGAATTATGGCTTAAAATGTGCCACTTACAAAGGAGATGGTTGATATGACCTTTCTAAGTGACTGGTTGTATGATGTTTGCCAGGTGGGTGAAAAAATCCCATAGACATTGGAAAGTGGTCAGAGAGTGGTCATATCATAGACTTGGGGGTGGGCTCATTTGACTTTGGCCAGCAAGCAGTCATTAGCCACGTTTCCACTATCGGGCTAAATGAGGGGGTGCTGGTGCAAGCCAGAGCCAGTTTCGTTCCCACTGTCACTTCCGGCGATTCATCTTGCCTCCTCTGGGCTTTCTCAGGCCAACAGCCAGTGGACTTTGGCCCACCGATTACACTTGGGACAAACAAGGCCAACTGGGGATTGAGGTGGGTTCAAAGTCAAAGGCGGAGTTATGCAGAACTTCTCAGGTTATGTATCCAGTGCACAACAGTACAGGTTCGGGAAAAAAATTAATAAAAAATGCGGGCACAGTACAAATATGTTAAAACACCCAATGGACAACGCGGTGCCCAAAGAAATCACTTTCCATGGTTCTGTGAACTTTCATAGATGGTGTACTAGGACATCGTACCGCTGTTAATGGAGGGACCACTTAGGACACCATGGCAGATACAGTCGGTGTGTTGGCAACGCTAACTTATCTTGCTGTTTACATTCAATATAAACTCGAAATTCTAGATAACTAGATAACATGATACCTCAGCTTGAGTTTCCCTCTTGCTTGTGAAATGGGTGGGGTGTGTGACGTTGGCACCACAGCTTCATATTAAGGGCAGGTTTTTTGGCAACGTTGAGGAGTTATTGGCCCAATGGTGGGAACGCAGATCGATTTTGGTCTTGCGACTCTAGGTCCAAGGCTATTGGCCCCAGCTGGCCAGTTGATAGTCCTGGCTCACACTGGCCCAATAGTGGAAAAGTGGCTATTCAATAACACCAACTGCCTTGCAATGCCCTAGCAACCATCCAGAGCATCCTAGAAACTGTATAGCAATAAGACCCAGCCATATCTCTCTACCAGAACATCGTAGAGACATGGGGAGGGGCTTGTTTGATATGGGGCAGTGTAGTGAGGCCCTTGATGGGACATTGTGATAGCAGGTTTTGCCACTGCAAGCACCACATCTAATTGTTTAATCTACTGGATTTACAGTGGAATGGAATCATTTTGTTACAACACTCAGAATTTTTCAAAATCCTTAAATCTCAGGCATATTATAGTATGCCTGAGGTAAAAAATGTCAAAAATTATTATTTATCTTTTGTCTACTCATGTAGGTGTGTCTGACTCTGACTGCCAAATGTATGGCAAAGAAGAACTGCCTGGTGAAGAATCTCGAAGCTGTGGAGACTCTTGGCTCAACCTCCACCATCTGCTCTGACAAGACTGGAACTTTGACCCAAAACCGAATGACCGTGGCTCATATGTGGTTTGACAACCAGATTCATGAAGCAGACACTACAGAGAACCAAAGTGGAACATCTTTTGACAGGAGCTCAGCTACATGGGCCGCCCTTGCACGTGTCGCTGGTCTGTGCAACCGTGCAGTTTTTCGTGGTGATCAGAACCATCTGCCAATCCTAAAAGTGTGTTTCTCTCAATATGTTCAAGGAATATTTCAGATTCAATACAAGTTAAGTTCAATCAACAGCATTTGTAGCATGATGTTAATTACCATGAAAAAAAATCGACTTGTGCCTCATTCATATGAAAAAATAATTGGAGATTACCCCAGGGCACATACAATGTAAGTGAATAGGGCCAGTTTGTGAACATTAAAATACACACAGTTTAAAATGTATAGCCACAGGATGTAAACATTACACATTTCAACATGATTCAACACATTTTAATCATGATATTTGTAGTGAAACCATACAGGAAAACAAAAACTATGGTAATAAAATCATTATTTTGTGGTTATTATGGTTTTACTACAAATATTTGTAGTAAAACCATAGTAACCACAAGAATTCCCATGGTTAATCTATAGTAAAACCATGGTATATGTAGACAGTATACTTTATTAAAACCTAAAAAACATGGTTACATAACTTACTTTTCATGGTTACTACAATATTACTATAGAAAAACCAGGATTTCCGCCAAAAACTATGGTTACTACAGTCTACAATATTAATATAGTAAAACTAGTTAAACTATGTTTTTTGTATCGTAAAACAATAATAACCACAAAATTATGATTTTTATTACCATAGTTTTAGTTTTCCTGTATTATCACTATGGTTTCACTAAGAATATCATGGTCAAAATAAGGTTACTGTAGTAAAACCATGGTAAACTTATTGTGAGGGAATGCAAACTATTGCAAGAAAATGCAAACTATTGCAAGGGCATGCAACACTTATGCGAGGGAACACAAATCTTATTGCGAGGGAACGCAAACTATTGCAAGGAAACACAAACTATTGCAAGGGCATGCAAAACATATTGCAAGAGAACGTAAACTATTATGAGGAAACAAAGCTTATTGCGAGGGAACGTAAAATATTGTGAGAGAAAGTAAACTATCACGAGGGAACGCAAAACTTATTGCGAGGAAATGCAAAACTTATTGCGAGGAAACATAAACTATTGTGAGGGAACGCAAAACGTATTGCGAGGGAGAGTAAACTATTGCGAGGGAACGCAAAACTTATTGCGAGGAAACATAAACTATTGTGAGGGAACGCAAAACTTAATGTGAGGAAACATAAACTATTGTGAGGGAATGCAAAACTTATTGTGAGGAAACGTAAACTATTGTGAGGGAACGCAAAACTTATTGCGAGAGAGAGTAAACTATTGCGAAGGAACTCAAAACATATTACGAGAGAACGCAAAACGTATTGCGAGTGCATGCAAACAATTTCAGAATAAAAACAATTCCAGCCCTGTCCTCTAAGGGGCTCTGTATTGGTGCCTTACTGTAGCTAAGATTTTTTTTTTTTTTTTGCAATAAATGAGGGATGAGCCAAATTTGTTTCTTTTCTTTCTTTCTTTTTTTTTTTTTTTTTTTTGGTAGCAATCAACATCATGCTACAAAAGCTGGTTGAGCTTAACTTGTATTGAACCTGGAACATTCTTTTAATATTGTTATCATTCATTTATATTGTTAAATATTAGCTACATTTAGACTGCATAACAGGCTTGCAACTTTAGAGTTCCAGCAGTGAATATACCTTTTTAAACACTCTTTAGTGAAGTTTAATTATTATTAATTACATTATTTTAGTTTAATTATTTATTACATTTTTCAGAGAGACACAGCGGGTGATGCTTCAGAGTCTGCTCTGTTGAAGTGTATTGAGCTTTGCTGTGGTTCAGTGAAGGAAATGAGAGAGAAGTACACAAAGATTGTCGAGATCCCTTTCAACTCCACCAACAAATACCAGGTAATTTTTGTACATGCTGAGGTATAGTCTCTGGAGATAATACAGATTTGTATAGTCATCCTAACAACTTCCTTTGTTCTAGCTTTCAATCCACAAGAATCCTAATTCCTCAGAGTCTAAGCACCTGCTGGTGATGAAGGGCGCCCCTGAGAGAATCTTGGAGAGATGCTCCTCCATTTTGATTCACGGAAAACAACAGACTTTAGATGAAGAAATGAAAGATTCTTTCCAAAATGCTTATGTAGAACTCGGAGGTCTTGGAGAAAGAGTGCTGGGTAAAGACATCTTTGGAAGTTCATCTAGTGACATAACAGTGAAAACACAAATGTTTTAGCTGCAGAAAAAAAGGTAGATTATGATAGCAGGTATGAGTAATTCTGTTTACTCTCTCACAGGTTTATGCCACATGTTCCTCCCTGATGACCAGTTTCCTGAAGGTTTCGCATTTGATTCTGAAGAAGTGAACTTCCCCACTGAGAACTTGTGTTTCATTGGCCTTATGTCCATGATTGACCCTCCTCGGGCTGCTGTACCAGATGCTGTGGCCAAGTGCCGGAGTGCTGGAATCAAGGTGTTGTCTTTAGTTCGAGATCTATTATTTGAATTTGTTGTGCACAATTAATAAAATCATCATTATGAATCTTCTGTGACAGGTTATCATGGTTACTGGTGACCACCCAATTACAGCCAAGGCTATTGCAAAGGGTGTTGGCATTATCTCTGAGGGCAACGAGACTGTGGATGATATTGCAGCTCGGCTGAAAATCCCTGTTGGGGAGGTGAATCCAAGGTAATCTTGTAACTTAAGCCATTTGCAACAAAGCTATACTTTCCGATCCAAATTAAATATGTTTTGAATTTGCTCTGGATATCTAATAATTCAAAGTGTGCCTCTAGAGATGCTAAGGCCTGTGTGGTCCATGGTGGAGAACTGAAGAATATGAGAGATGAAGACCTAGATGAGATCCTCCAACACCATACAGAAATTGTGTTTGCCAGAACTTCTCCACAACAAAAGCTGATCATTGTAGAAGGCTGCCAGCGACAGGTGTTGTCAGACAGTTAATGTCTATCCAATCATATTGATACTAGGGGATTTTACAAGGCAGGTAAAAAATTGTATGCATATTTTTGTCTTATCAGGGTTCCATCGTAGCTGTAACAGGTGATGGTGTGAATGATTCTCCTGCTCTGAAGAAGGCTGACATTGGTGTGGCTATGGGTATTGCTGGATCTGATGTATCCAAACAGGCTGCTGACATGATCTTGCTGGATGACAACTTTGCTTCAATTGTCACCGGAGTAGAAGAAGGTGTGGAATGCTTAGTTTTAACTTAATAATTATGTATGGCAGATGGAAATTTTTTTTTCAAAAATGTGTTTTCCACTTCAGGCCGTTTGATCTTTGACAACTTGAAGAAGTCCATTGCCTACACTCTGACTAGTAAGATCCCTGAGATGTCACCCTTCCTCATGTTTGTCCTCGTGGGTATTCCTCTACCCTTGGGCACCGTCACCGTTCTCTGCATTGACCTCGGCACTGACTTGGTAGGGAAAAGAACCATTTTTGTTAAATAAATGTAGAGAACTTTAAATTCTGGATTGTATTTTGATTTATTTTACTTGTTGCTTTAGATTCCTGCTATCTCATTGGCCTATGAAAATCCAGAAAATGATATAATGAAGAGACAACCCAGAAATGCTCAAACAGATAGGCTGGTGAATCAAAGACTAATCAGTATGGCCTATGGTCAAATCGGTAAGTGCATCCTTATTCTAACAGACAGATCTAGGTGTTTAGAACATGACCTCTTTAGAAAGCAACAGTCTAGTTCCGGAACTAAAAATCCCATTAATTTTTGATTATTTGAATTGATTTACGACAGTTTATAAACCTTTACAGACAGACCTACCGTAAGGTTTATAATCAATGGTATATGCTTCTGTTGACGCCATCTGAACAAGTTATTTCAACTTCATTAAAAAAAAATTCCTGGTGAAGAACTACACTACCCATGACCCTAAAGAGAAAGATCGACCAATCAGAGAATCACAGTATAAAAAGGAGCTTGCCTACTGCCATGATGCACTGTGAATGATACAATTGATTTGGTCTTTCTACACTCTAAAACTACTTATATATTTGTTCATATGTGAATATTTTGCAACAAACTTAAAATAAATTGAATTAATACTTGGACAACAACTTAAAATCAGTAGTTGATTTTCTATCCTTTTCAATTTAGAAATGCTTCATGGGATTGTACTTCATTTCCTCATTAAAGTGTTAAAATGTTGTGCATTTTAACTCTTATACTGTTAAAGGAATATTCCAGGTTCAATACAAGTTAATTACATGTTTACAGCATTTGTGGCGTAATGTTGATTACCACAAAACCAAGGTCACTTACAATGGAAGTGATTGGGGACAAGTTTTGATGGGTTTAAAGGCAGAAATTTAAAAGCACTTACATTAATTCTTCTGTTAAATTTGTATTGCACTTGCACTGTATTATTTGAGCTGAAAAGCTGTTTAAATAATTGTTTTTACAGCCGTTTTAGGGTTTACAGCATTTACATTTATGCATTTGGCAAACGCTTTTATTTAAAGGACTTACAGTGCACTTATTACATGGACAATCCCCATGGAGCAACCTGGAGTTAAGTGCCTTGCTCAAGAACACAATGGTGGTAGCAGTGGGGATCAAACCAGCAACCTTACCAGTTCTGCGCTTTAGCCCACTATGCCACCACCACTCAGCTCAGCATTGCGTCATCATGGCAACAAAGTTCTAAAATTGGAAATAACTTTATCACACTGAAATGATGGTAACACATATTGTTTATGTCTTGTGGCTATACTTTTGAAACAGTGAGTATTTTAACATTTATGGACTGGCCTCCATTAACTTCCATTGTAAGTGTCTCACTGTAACCCAGATGTGTTTTTTTTTGTTAAGGAAAGTACGGATGAGTCGAAATTAACTTTTGTGGTACTCAGCATTATGCCACAAATGCTGTCGATTGAGCTTCATTTGCACTGAACCTGAAATATTCCTTTATCATAGCATTTAATATAGAAATATGAGCCACATCAATCATAATTCTCATTTTATTGTCCTCATGTTTCTTGTTAGGTATGATCCAATCAGTTGCAGGTTTCTTTACCTACATTGTTGTTATGGGTGAGAATGGATTCAAGCCCAGTGATCTGCCAGGACTTCGAGTTGGCTGGGAAGATAGGTCTATCAGTGATCTAGAAGACAGCTATGGCCAGCAATGGGTAGGAGTCACAGCTTTCACCATGAAACCTAACATGTGTGAAACCAAAACCAAAACTACAATAGCTCACATTTGAAATGTTAATATAACAAATACTCTCCTATGTCTTCTCTTGTCTGCTATAGACCTATGAGAGCAGAAAGATTATCGAGTTCACATGCCACACAGCATTCTTTGTCAGTATTGTGGTTACGCAGTGGGGTGACTTGATCATAGTCAAAACCAGGAGGAACTCCATCGTACAGCAAGGAATGAAGTATGTAAACAAAGGGATTCAAACAAGCTTCAGAAGCCACAAAATATCCATCTGATATCACCTGTTTTGAGTGGATTGTTTGTTCAGTTCCAGCTCATGGCTGCTCATTTCACCCACCAGGAGGTAAAGGATATTTATAATCATGACTATCTTCTTTCCATCATAGAAACCGAGTCCTCATCTTTGCTCTGTGTGAGGAAGCTGCTCTGGCAGCTTTTCTGTCCTACTGCCCAGGCATGGACGTTGCTGTTAGAATGTATCCGCTCAGGTAGGTGAACATATCTAGTCTTTGGCACACAAGCAATGGATCTTTAGTTTTTATATGTCTATCTGTCTAATACTGAAAATAATAACAATGCTTGTGCTCTTTCCTTTAGACCGTTGTGGTGGTTCATTGCCTTCCCATACTCGCTGCTCCTCTTCATCTATGATGAAATCAGAAAATACATCCTACGGCAGAATCCTGGAGGTAATATCAGATATATTTTTTTAATGATAGGGATAACTTCTATTACTTAAACAATACTCACCCTAATGTTGGTTGTTTATGAGAGATAATGGATCTAATATCTGTGCTATTTTGTTTCAGGATGGGTGGAACAAGAAACATACTATTAAAGCAAGAAGACCTTGTAGTTGGAAACATACTGTATGCAAGAAAACATTCATCTTCAAATACTTAAACTTATTACGACTCTAGTCATTGTCAGTAAATAAATGTCACATTAGATGAAGCTGAAATTGTCTTTGTGTGTCTTGAATATATTTTGATATGAAACTAATAGGAGGCAGATGAATATAGTGGTCCAAATGACCATGCACAAAAGTATAAACAGGGTATCTACACAATTAAGGGAATTACATTTAAGATCTTTTAATATTTATTTCAATACAAATACAAATTGAGCAAAAAAACAAAGATTAAAAATCATATTTGGCCATTAAATATTGATGTTTTAACAGGGACTTACATGGAACGTTTAAGGAGGTTCAGATGCTGCATTTCGCATTTCATTCATATACAGTGCATTCAGAAAGTATTCAGACCCCTTCATTTTTTTTACATTTTTTTTATGTTGCAGCCTTGTGCTAAAATGCTTTAAATTATAATTTTTTTCACATCAATCTGTGCTCCATACCCCATAATGACAAAGCAAAAACCAGATTTTTGATAACGTTGCAAATATATTAAAAAGAAAAAACTGAAATATCACATTGACATAAGTATTCAGACCCTTCACTCAGTACTTAGTTGAAGCACCTTTGGCAGCGATTACAGCCTCAAGTTTTTTGGGTATGATGCGAAAAGCTTTGCGCACCTGGAGTTGGGGATTTTCTTCCATTCTTCTCTGCAGATCTTCTCAAGTTCTGTCAGGTTGGATGGGGACCGTCGGTGGACAGCCATGTTCAGGTCTCTCCAGAGATGTTCGATTGGGTTCAAGTCCGGGCTCTGGCTGGGCCACTCAAGGACATTCACAGAGTCCTTAAGCCACTCTTGTGTTGTCTTGGCTGTGTGCTTAGGGTCATTGTCCTGTTGGAAGGTGAACCTTTGGCCCAGTCTGAGGTCCTGAGCACTCTGGACCAGGTTTTCATTAAGGATATCTCTGTATTTTGCTGCATTCAGCTTTCTATCAACACTGACCAGTCCCCCAGTCCCTGCCGCTGAAAAACACCCCCACAGCATGATGCTACAACCACCATGCTTCACTGTTGGGATGTTATTGTGCATATGATGAGTTGTGCCTGGTTTCCTCCAGACATGACGCTTGGAATTGAGGCCAAACAATTCAATCTTCATTTCATCAGACTAGAGAATCTTGTTTCTCACAGCCTGAGAGTCCATTTAGGGATTTCATGTGTCTTGCACTGAATAGAGTCTTTCGTCTGGCCACTGTGCTATAAAGCCCAGATCGGTGGAGCGTTGCACTGATGGTTGTCCTTCTGCAAGTTTCTCCCATCTCCACACATGATCTCTGGAGCTCAACCAGAGTGACCATCAGGTTCTTGGCCACCTCTCTTACCAAGGCCCTTCTCCCCCGATTGCTCAGTTTGGCCGAGCAGCCAGCTCTAGGAAGAGTCCTGATTGTTCCAAACTTCTACTATTTAAGAATTATGGAGGACACTGTTCTCTTGGGAACCTTCAGTGCAGCCGAAAATGCCTTCCCCAGACCTGTGCCTCAACACAATCCTGTCTCTGAGCTCTACAGGCAGTTCATTTGACCTCATGGCTTGGTTTTTGCTCTGATATGCATGTTCAGCTGTTAGACCTTATATAGACAGTTGTGTGCCTTTCCAAATCATGTCCAATCAATTGAATTTGCTACAGGTGGACTCCAATCAAAGTGTAGAAACATCTCAAAGATGATCCAGAGAAATGGGATGCTCATTGGCTAAATTTCAAGTGTCATGGCAAAGGGTCTGAATACTTATGTCAATGTGATATTTCAGTTTATATATATATATATATATAAATTTGCAAAGTTATAAAAAATATGGGGGTCTCTTTGTCATAATGGAGTATGGAGTATAATATATTTAAAGCATTTTACCATAAGGCTGCAACATAACAAAATGTGAAAAAATGAAGGTGTGTGAATACTTTCTGAATGCACTGTATATCCACCATTACACCTTAACCTCAGAGAAACACTCCTGCCTATCCATTTCTAAATTTAAGAACAAAGCAAAACTTATTTAATACATTTATTGGCAATTACTGGCATTAAAATACAAACAATAATATGTATTTATTGCATATCTACATATTGTTCAGCAAAATTCTCACAAAATTCACATTTGCTGCTACTGAGGTTGAAGTACAGGTAGGTTTAGGAGTAAGGTTGGGGTTAGGTTAAGGTTTAGGGTAAGGGTTAGGTTAGGGGTAAGGTTACTATGGATGTAATTAAAATGTAAGTACAATGCAACAACATTCAGTATATGTACATAGTAGGTACATTTTTTCAAATGCTTAACCCCTTTAACTCTAAAGGGGGCGCTATATTGTAAAAAAAAGTGGGTCCAATTTTTTTTTAGACTACTTAAGATTTTTTTTTTTCTTGCCATAAACATACATGTAAGGCATCCTGATAGATCCATTTGGATTTATATAAGCAAATTAGTAAGATATAATCCAGACAGTTCATACTTCTTGCCTTCATAAGGATATGGGTTTTAAGAAATGCATTTCTACAAATAAATGAAACCAGCAGAACATGCTGGACATCAGTTAAACATTCTATTCTAAAAAGAAATTGTTCACAAATGAATGCAAAATCCTAAAGTGTAAAGTGTTTTAGTTTTTTGCACCCTCAGCTGTGTTATGTACAGGAGGCGTAAGTGTGAACTAAACCTTAAAGGAAGTGGGAAGGACACAAGGTTATTATTGACTGTCAACAGACAGCAAATTATATACAAAACACAGCCGAGGCTCACTGCAAATTCACATTCACAATTCTAACTTTATGCTTTATTTGGCTCATGTATGAAAGCAATTTGATATATTAGATTTATTATTTACTATTATTTATCACTTACTAAATGAGCAAAAAGTAAGGTAGTACCTTATCATCAACGTAAAAATCTTTCATAAAACATTTAGAAGAAATAATCAAATAATCTCAACATTGCAGACAAAAGACTACATGAATTAACATTAAAGGGACATTACTGTGACTACTAGCAAAATGTTATTAGTGATCCATTATGGATGACTATTAATGAGACTTAATGAAGGTTATATGAATGTTAAAGTTAGATGACACCTGCCAAACTCCTCCCAAATTTTCCAAAACTCCTGCTCATAAAACAAGCAAACCGACAAGGTACAAATTGACTTGTGTCTCTGAAAGACTAACAGGAAGACTAAGATTGGGGCTCCTGGAATCCAACTCACCAAAGTTTGGGAAGAAATAAGGAAAAACAGGTTTAGCATGAGGACTTCATCACTCAGTATTCCGTCTGGTGATTTTTTATTTGTTGTGTAGATTTATGTCTTTAGCTCTGCTTTGTTGGGGTCAGGTAAGGTGTCGGTTTTATATTTAATATCATTGTAGTATGTTTAATAGACAAGGAATGATGAGTATAAATTGACGTCAACTTCTGAGGGTGAAATCAAAAAGTCAAATCAAATCTGGTGCAAACTTCCTATACAATTACACGTATACATTACATTAGTGTGGTCTGAAATTACAACCACCAAGAATTGTCTAAAAGATTTCTAAAGCAATACTCCCAGAATTATTTCATTATTTTATCATAGGTGTTTTGTATGACATAATATGATACTGTATTTGTGCTAGGAATTTTACCTACACTTTATCAAGTTTACATCCTCCTTGCAGAATCTTTGGGATGTTTTGCATGTTTTAAAAATAAGAGAGACCATAATTAAAAAAATAATCCATATTTTTAATTGTGTATATAAAAAAATGTATACAATTGTTTAAAACATTCTTTAGTACTGCTCTCAGTTGTCCTGGCACGCACATGGGAGGAATTGAAAAATATACAGTATAATTTTTTTTCTCAAGATGCATAAGGAGAAAGGTGACAGTTACTTTGAATTAATTCAGTACACTCACTGAGCACTTTATAAGGAACACCAGTACACCTACTTATTCATGTGATTATCTAATCAGCCACTGTGGTAGCAGTGCAATGCATAAAATCAAGCAGATATGGGTCATGAGCTTCAGTTCACATCAACCATCTGAAGGGGGAAAAACTGTGATCTCAATGATTTGGAGTGTGGCATGATTGTTGGTGCCAGACGGGCTGGTTTGAGTATTTCTGCAACTGCTGATCTCCTGGGATTTTCACACACAACAGTCTCTAGAGTGTATATGGTGCCACAAAACATATCCAGTGAGTGGCAGTTCTGTGAACGGAAACGCCTTGTTGATGAGAGAGGTCAGCAGAGAATGGCCAGACTGGTTCAAACTGACAAAGTCTACGGTAACTCAGATAACAACTCTGTACAATTGTGGTGAGAAGAATATCATCTCTGAATGCACAACAGGTCGAACCTTGAGGCGGATGGGCTACAACAGCAGAAGACCACGTCGGGCACTTTATTAGGACCATAGTGTTTCTAATAAAGTGCTAAGTGAGTGTATATCCAAATATTTCATGTTAATTATTTGAAAAGATACAAACTATAACTCATTGCTCTGCACAGCTGGTGGTGCAGGTTGTGTCTCTGCTTGACTAATGGAATCGTGGATGCAGAGATGCGATCAATCCATGGTGGGGGGATCTGCTGGTATGGATCCTACAGAAACATGAAAAGAAGAGGAAAGTAAGTTGCTCAGCACATAATATACTTTTAGTCTATTAACTTTCTGTAACAGACAATGACAATATTGAACTCACCAATGTCTCCAACCTTAATGTGAGCCATTGTATAAGTGTTACCCCTGGGATGCCCACTGCTCTTTTCCATCTGCAGCTGTTCTTTTATTATTACATCTTGCCAATCCATTCAACAAATAAGCCAGGTAGATGTAGCACTGATCAGCGTAATTTAAATTATTACACATTTTTGAATAATACTTTCAGTCACATTCATTCAGAACCAGGGGCGGAGCTAGGGGGTGGCCAGGGGTGGCCATGGTCACCATGGACCGAATACACAATTGCCATTTTGGTCATATTTTGAGTTGGGCACAATTTAGTTAGTCTTTCTACACCAACAACCACCATCCACCACTCCAACCCCCCCCCCAGATGATGTGCCACCACAGCCTGATCGCTGGACCCTGCCCGGCCACCCCTGTGAAAAACTCCTGGCTCTGCCACTGTTCAGAACTAATTTATTTTTTCTGATTAACAGGCCAGTAGAATCACCTGGAATCAACACTGTAATCCAATATACAGGATTTGGAGGGACCACATATAAGTCCACAGCAGAATTCCATAACTCCATAAGTGATGAAAGAAGAGGGACCAGCAACTCCTGCAATACTGCAAATGGCTCATTTCTGTCTGGGTTTTGTTATGACGGCTTCAGTGGGCCTTTGAAAGCCTGAGCTGATCAGAAAATGCAATGCATGTATGTTTTGGATGTCAGTAGGACGTTCAGCAGATGTCTTTGAGACGTTTATGATTTAGAATGTTTGTAAATCTGATCTTTTTAAGATGTTTATCAGATGTTAATTACATTGTGATGCTTTCCAGATGAAAAGATCTAAAACAGACATCTCGGAGATGTATGTGTGCTATCTGGGATAGTACAAGACAAGTACAACAACTTCAATTACATCCATATTCTTGTATAATTATTATACATGCCTTTTGTATCACCTGATATTTATTAATAAAGTTTGTCCTTTAAAAAAAATTGTTTATCAGACTGTATTTGCAGCAAAACGAAATGGTGATTAAAAAAAATAAAAAAAATTTTTTTCCATGTTTGTCAACTACCTACACGTATTACATCTGGCACACATGTACTACAATACAAAAAAATAGTATTGAATAAATACCAACATTATATATATATATATATATATATATACTGTGATTCGGTCCTTCAGTCTGACCGTTACATTTTTAAATAGTGCACACAGATAGTAGATCAGCCTGAGCGGTAGTGGGATAAAGGCGGGATTTCTGATTCTTTAATTAATAAAGCTCATTTTATAATTCTACTGCATTTTTAGGGCCATTTTTAAATCACATATCATATTAATTCATTAAAATACTGTACTATACTGTTTGTCCAATCTGTTGTCATTGTTTTCTTAGTGTAAAGGGTATACAATAGTATATTTGAACTGTCAGCACACTGTACAGGATGAAGTTTAAATATAGTAGCCCATATTTATACATAATAAGACAAAACTGGCAGCAATGAATGAATTAAAGAGACAGTGCTGTAACACAACATACTAGGTTACAAGGCTAATTTGAAGAAAGTTATAGTGGGATTACGTATTTAAAATGCAAAATATTAGTAACTGTATTCCACTACAGTTACTATTTTAATAATTGGTAATCAGAACATAGTTACGCTGGCAGCCAAAAGTTTGGAATAATGTTCAGAAGGAAATTGGTACTTTAATTCACCAAAGTTGCATTCAGCTGATCAGAAAGTATAGTCAGAACATTACTGATGTAAAAAAACAGCACCATCACTATTTGAAAAAAGTCATTTTTGATCAAATCTAGACAGCAGTCATCACTCCAACACCTTATCCTTGAGTAATCATGCTAAATTGATCATTTGTTACTAGTAAATCACTTGCCATTATATTAAACACAGCTGAAAGATATTTGTTCGTTAAATGAAGCTTAACATTGTCTTTGTGTTTGCTTTTGAGTTGTCACAGTATGCAATAGACTAGCATGTCTTAAGGTCAATATTAGCTCAAAAATGACAAAAAAGAAACAGCTTTCTCTAGAAACTCATCAGTCAATCATTGTTTTGAGGAATGAAGGCTACACAATGCTTGAAATTGCCACAAAACTGAAGATTTCATACAAAGGTGTACACTACAGTCTTCAAAGACAAAGCACAACTGGCTCTAACAAGGACAGAAAGAGACGTGGAAGACCAGATGTACAACTAAACAAGAGGATAAGTACATCAGAGTCTCTAGTTTGAGAAATAGACGCCTCACATGTCCTCAGCTGACAGCTTCAGTGAATTCTACCCGCTCAACACCAGTTTCATGTACAACAGTAAAGAGAAGACTCAGGGGTGCAGGCCTTATGGGAAGAATTGCAAAGAAAAAGACACTTTTGAATCAGAAAAACAAAAAGAAAAGGTTAGAGTGGGCAAAGAAACACAGACATTGGACAACAGATAATTGGAAAAGAGTGTTATGGATCTTAACCCCATTGAGCTTTTGTGGGATCAGCTAGACTGTAAGGTGCGTGAGAAGTGCCCGACAAGACAGTCACATCTATGGCAAGTACTACAGGAAGCGTGGGGTGAAATGTCACCTGAGTATCTGGATAAACTGACAGCTAGAATAACAAGGATCTGCAAAGCTGTCATTGCTGCACATGGAGGATGTTTTGATGAGAACTCTTTGAAGTAGTTTAAGAAGTTCTGAACATTTTTTTCAAATTGTAATAGTAATTTTTCATGTTATTAATATCCTGACTATACATTGTGATCAGTTGAATGCTACTTTGCTGAATAAAAGTACCAAATTTCTTTCCATAAGAGCAAAATCTGTACATTATTCCAAACTTTTGGCCGCCAGTATACATTCATAAATTATTTTGATAACTAAGGAGATAATTTAGCATTTTATTGTCATTTGTTTCATTTCATATATAGTCTATTCAGTTGGAAAACATTTATCCATATAAGTGATGTGATCAGAGGAGTGTTGGAATAGCATCAAAACACTTTCATATGATGTGTTACATATGTGCTGACGTATGTAGAGGTAAGATGTAGTCTATTAAATACTATGCATATTTATGTGCAACAGTATGCAGTATGCAACAATAAACATTTTAAATAATAGTATGCTACATTGTTGTCACATTATGTGACCAGTTATCATTTTCATCTATTTTGTGCAAACATGACTTATCTTCTGGCAGACCAATCAAGTCAGAAGTCAGGAAAGAGCTAGAAGTCACAGTTGATGTCTTCTGGTTCATTTGTGTTATTTTTTTAGCTGATTTCTTTAAACTAATGGGCTCAATGCTGTAGATCAGTGATGTTGCATTTTAATCTGAATTAAGATGAGATGCCTATATCATAGTTTAGAAAGTTAGGTTATCCATCAAAGCAGAAAGCTTGTTTTGGCAACCATAAACACATCTTTTACATATTATTTTGGTACAACAAAATGGGGATTTTTTGGGGGGAATCACAGCGTATCAGAGGATTGTCTATTAAATATGACTTGCTTGATAACATTTCTTAGAAATGTATTTAGTTATTCATTATGCCTCTGTACTTCTAGTCTCCTTCCACTTCCTGTCTTTTCTTGAATGGTGAGGGGATTTTCATTTCTTTCCTGAAATCATGACTCTCTCCCCATGTGAACTTTTCTCTTAACTGCCCTGAAGAATATCACTGATCTGCTTGCAGCAAAGCAAGACAATGATGTAGACAATGTTATTTGATGATGTTGAATATATTAAATAAATTATACTGATTGCAACAAATGTATGCTTAATTTTTAAGGTCCCTTAGAAATCAGTCAAGCGTCACATCTTGATCCAGTTCACTGGGCCTCTTTCTTATCAGATGCAGTTAGAAATGATTTAGTTAGAGGTCTACAACAGGCAACACCCTCACAAAAGGGGAAGATGGCAACACATTGGTAACATTGGTTTTGCTGATACAGCATGGCTAAAAGACATTTAAATGGCTGGAAAACATCACCATTTTTGTCTTAAAATTCTATGAGAACTCTCCTAAACAGATAAAAAAATATGACCGCGTTAAAGGAAAAGTACCTGTTGGAAAGACAACTCACAAAAGAGATTAAATTACTTGTCAAGATACAAAAGTCTACAAGGAAAAACCAGAGATTTCCATGTGAACTTATCTGAGACCATTATGCAATCCACATTCATTTCATACATCAATTGTCTTACTGTATGTCAACAATTGACTCATTTTGTCTATTTTTGTTCCTCATAAATGCCACTACAAGAGGCTGAGAAGAGGCATTGGAGGGATGTAATTAGTGGCAATTATTCAATCCCCAATGAGGGGATCAAGTGACACAATATAGGCCTAGAAATCAAACAATGGCTACTTTATTCCCAAAAGAAGTGTTTGTCTTCAGGAAAGATTTAAAAAGCATCAATAAATTCTTACAAGGTTAAAGGTAAAAAGACTGGTCTTATAGAAACAGTTTAGTTCCTAAAAAGAAAGCAAGCTTTGATGTCAGAACTGTGAAGTTTCTGCCTTGTTGTTGGTTTCTAAGAGAAAGTGATGAATTGAAGAACAAGTTTTAAGAAAGATTACTTGTCTGTCTGAGAGAAAGACTGTTTGTTTGTCAAAATGACTGACTGTTCGTCGATCTTGAGAGAAAACTTCAGTTAGAAAAGAAGGCTAACAATGGCCAGTACACCTTGGCCATTTAAAAGAAATATAAAATAAAAAAAAGAGGATAAATAAAACATTTAACACATATAACACTTCCAAAGAATCTCAAAACAATACATATCAATTGAGGTAGCCTACCTAATGTTGCTTCACCAAGATTCTATCATAATCATTGTGAAGGAAAGCCAGGAGATTTTTTTCAATCTCTAAAAATAAATTCCCGGCAAAAAGTCCTTCAATTCAAAGATGGAGATCATGGATACGCCACTTTGCTCACAGCTCACCCACTAGTTTGCGATCTGTTCTCTTAAACATAACCTGTCCCAGAGCTGGCGTTTACTGTTAATATGGAATGCAGAGTTACTACAACGACGTGCTCTGAAAAAAAGTGTTCAACCTTTCATGGTACTAAAAATCTAAGGATAACTCAAGCTGAGATCAAACTTACTGATGTCCTTTGTTTTATCATTGTTATGATCTCTTTTGTTTTCATTTGTGGTTGGTGTAGCCATGCATCTTCTATACTAGTACATAGTGTAAATACTGCAGTTCTCATGTTCACTGATGATCCAAAACATCGCAGACCACCAAGGCATGGACTCTACATGACCCCTGAAGGTGTCCTGTGGTGTCTGGCACCAAGACATTAGCAGCAGATCCTTCAAGTCCTGTAAATTGCTAGGTGGAGCTGCCGTGGATTGGACTTGTTGGTCCAGCACATCCCACAGATGCTCAGTCGGATTGAGATCTGGGGAATTTGGAGGCCAAGGCAATACCTTGAACTCTTCATCATGTTCTTCAAACCATTCCCGAACAATGTGTGCATTGTGGCAGGGCGCATTATCCTGTTGAAAGAGGCCACTGCCATCAGGGAATACCATTGCCATGAAGAGGTGTAACTTGTTCCTTCTCTGACCACTGTCAGTAGATACTCACCACTGCTGATCGGGAGCACCCCACAAGCCTTGCCGTTTCAGAGATGCTCTGACCCAGACGTCTGGCCATAACAATTAGGCCCTTGTCAAAGTCGCTCAGGTCTTTACTCTTGCCCATTTCTCCTGCATTCAACATGCTGACTATGAGAACTGATTGTTTGCTTACCATCTAATCTACCCAGACCTTGACATGTGGCCTTGTTAGGAGACGATCAATGTTATTCGCTTAGAAAATGAGTCTAGTGAGTGGTCATAATATTTTGGCTCATCAGTGTGTACTTGGTGTTGCAATAGGAGGTGGGTTCCTCCTATTCCTGGCTCTTGTTGCAGGACAGTGACTTTTCATACCGATTTGGGCTTGTTGGCACGATTAAGGTTTCTTTTCCACTGTGGTGCTGCAAAATCAGGATTTGAATAATGGACAGGTCTAACATGGGAACTGGGGGGGAATTTCCCCAATAGATTTGCTGTGAACACCCCCCCCCCCCCCTTCTGATGCACCCATCCTGACTGAAAGCAAAACAATCAAGAGGCCCTCTGCTTCCCAGACCAACGTAGAAACTATCAACATTGCCCCCCCCCACAAACATACAAATGCCCCACCAAAGATTGCATCCTAGTACCGGCCCTGATTAGAATGGACTGACAGAGCAAGTGACCAACTCACGGCATTCCACCAGAATGGTAAGCTAATCGCAGTGAGAAATCCGGGTGGGGAACGGTTTGTAATCGAATACCGTACGAAACCGTGCAAGTGAAAATGCTACTAGAATGGTCACTAACCATCCTTGAACTGTTCGGCCCAATAGTGGAAAAGCGCTTACAGTGTTTCATTTCTTTTATAATTATTAAACATTTTTTATGTTAAGTTAGTTTCCGTTTTGTTATTTTACTCAATCCCTTAAGCAGTTTTATTTTTTGCATTTGGTAAGGAGAATCAATAATAACCTTGAGAATACCTATTGTTATAAAAGGTTTATTTATGTTACACCCTGAACTTAGATCCTGGTAGTAGTACTCAGAATCAAAAAGTTCAAGCTGTATTCAGATACAAAGTGATGGTTCCGGTACCCTCAGCTGTCTTTTGCTGCTGGGGGCATAAGTGTGGACTAAACTTAAGGCAGTTTAAAGGACATGTGGGCTGAAAGGCTCTTTTGTTCAGAAAAGCAATGGGTATCTTATTCCTGAATGACTGTCTACTTGACCTTAGAAAATTTGTACCTGTTAAAGTTGTTGAAAAAAAAACAAAAAGCTACTACTACTGCTAATAATAATAATATACTGTATATTTCAACAATGCGATGTTCCTTCATTTATATCAAACTGGTGGTTTACTGCTAATCTTAGTCTATAAGGAGGTAAAATACTACCTCTTTAGGCTTAGCCCAGGTGGTAATACTAGAGTACAGGTAAGAACAGACAGTGTTATTAGCCTCAACAAAGAGTGTTTTTATTTGAGAGCTAATATATCTGTTTACCAAGTTGAAAGTTGCATTGTGACTGACACAGATAGGTTCTGTTTCACCTCATCTTCAAATCACTGACCTCACCTGATGTTAACCTGTATATCTTGTGGCTATATTTCCGAAACTGTGTATTTTAGCGTTTATGGATTGGCCGCATTCACTTCCATTGTAAGTGCCTTGCTGTAACCGTGATTTTTTTCTCCCTCTCCCCAATTTGGAATGCCCAATTCCCAATGCACTCTAAGTCCTCATGGTGGCGAAGTGATTCGCCTCAATCTGGATGGCGGTGGACAAATCTCAGTTGCCTCCAGGTCTGAGACCGTCAATCCGTGCCTCTTATCATGTGGCTTGTTGAGCGCATTACCTCCATGTGGAGGCTTCACGTTATTCTCCATGGCATCCACGCACAACATACCACGCACCCCACTGAGAGCGAGAACCACATTATAGCGACCACGAGGAGGTTACCCCATGTGACTCTACTCTCCCTAGCAACTGGGCCAATTTGATAGATTAGGAGACCTGGCTGGAGTCACTCAGCACGCCCTGGGATTCAAACTCGTGAACTCCAGGGGTATTAGTCAGCGTCTTTACTCGCTGAGCTACCCAGGCCCCTCGTAACAGTGATTTTAATTGTTCTTAATAAATGAGGGTTGAAATTATTTTTAATAATAATCAACATTATGAAAATTCCTTTAAATACAGATTGTCAAAATAGATGTTAATTTAGCTGTTTTTGTCTTAATGTCCTTTAGGATGCTACAAAGGTGGAAATATTGATTTAAGCATTTTATACCCATGCAAAAAAGAATGTAGTTACATTTGGAAAAATAAAATAGCAAATAGACACATTTTATATTTCTTGGCATCATAAGGATGTTGGGGGAAACTGTATAAACCACACATTGCATTCTAAATAGCATTAAGTTCAATAAATCTTAAACACCCTAACAGATTATATTGGTATTTAAAATTATTTATATATATATATATATATATATATATATATATATATATATATATATATATATATATATATACACACACATACACTGTATATATTGCATACCCTGGCAATTTTAAACAGTACAAATGGCAAAATCAACCAGCAGTAACTGTGATAAGTTTATGCATTAAGCTTTTGCAATCTTGATCACCATCAGTTTCACCGTCATAAACTTAGGATTTCTCCACATAACCCAGCCATGTTCCACTTTGTGCTTTTTACTATCTTCATTATTTGTGTATTTGACAAACACATAAAAAGGCTATAGGGGCCTTACAAATGGATGCAAACTCAACAAAGAAATGTTCAAGCTGTTCCGGCACCCCCAGCTGTGGTATGCTGATAGGGGTATACTGCATTGTAAGTGTGTGGATTAAACTTTTGAGGCACTGTGAAGGACATGGGGCCCATTGTGCTCTGTTGACTGACAACAGACATGAAATTCACATTCAGATTTCTAACTTACAGTATAATGTTTGATTTCATGTAAAGATGCTATTTGATTAATCAGATGTATCACTTGGTGCTGGATGCCACATAACAAAATTATACAGTCGCCAATCACTTACCATGGAAGAATGAAGAAATGGCCAAAAGTAATAAAAAAGTGCATAAATATAAACATAGAAATGTTTTATACAAAAAGAAATACTTAGGCTTGAATTAACTTCAAAAGAATGTTCATGAATTATTATTAACAAGCCACAGATCTATTGATAAGAGAATAGTTAATAGACCAGTCCTTCACCTGGGTGTCACAGAAATGACTTACCTGTATGGATGAAGGTTAAATAAATGTTAAAACTAAATGACACCTGAAAACTCCTCCCTTATTTCCCAGAATACCTTCCCATTAAACTGGTGAGATGGCAGGGTATAAATTTCTGAACCTGTCTTGGACTCACAGGGACTCGTCTCCCAGAGGCTTACAGGGGGACTAACGGGACTTCTTCACAAAAATAAGGAAAATGGGGCTTGGGGTAAGTATACTTTGGTTTGTCTACTGGTTTCATCACTAACCTTAAAAGTGGCTTAAAATCTCTCTCTGTAGATATTCCATTATAGATTTTTGTTTTTAGCTCTGCACTGATGGGAACAGACGCTGGTTTTACAGTATATGTTACATATTGTTTTATGTTTGATAGACGGGGATTGATAAGTACAAATTGGCAGCAACTTCAGAAGATGGCGTCAAAAAGCCCAAAAAAGGGAAAAAGAAGCAGAAGGACATGGAGGAGCTGAAGAAAGAAGTGGAACTGGTATGTCATTCAAATACATATATACTGTCAATTACTTACTTTATTTGTAAACATTAGTTAATTTTTTAGGTATCATGAAATAACAATAAAACGAGCTTTTTAAGATGATTTTATAATCTTGGTTAATGTTAATTTATCAACTAACTAATGTTAACCTATTCAAATAAATGTAACATTAACCAGGATTAAAAAATGCTGTAAAAGTATTGCTCATTGTTAACTGATTTTATTTATTGCTCTAACTTATGTTAATGAATACAACCTTATTGTAAATTAATGACCAATTAATATATACGTAAATCACATTAAAATGTCACAAGGGCATATGATATTCAGAGAGAGGTGAAAAAGGTGACAGATGGTCTAGACTTTTTTTTATGGAATTGTCTGAAAAGAATGAGCTGAAGCAGCATTTCAAGTAATTTAAATGATTTCAATGTAGAAAAATTTAATCATCCAATTCCTGGAAATTAGCTGCAAAAACGTATGCTTTCATAGCAAAACAAAACTACAGTATTGTACATGCATACCTCTCTTACGGATTAGAATTATACACTATACCTATCTAATTTTATACATTATGTGCTTTAATTCTTGTGCACATTATGCCTACATCACTGTTTGTTTGTTCCCTGGATTGTTTGCTGAAAAAATGGGAATTGAGTATTCAAGCCTCTTTGCTTTTCAACAGGAAGACCACAAGCTGACCTTGGATGAGCTTCACCGCAAATACGGCACTGACCTGACCAGGGTGAGCAGAGGTTTAATGACACTTTTGGAAGAAAAAAAAAAAGATCAATTATTCTGTGATGTTTCAGATGTATTTCAATTTTAATTATGTGAAACAAATGATTACATTGGAGGAGTACTTACCCTATAGTTCAAAAGAAAGACTTTCATCTCCTTTTCTTTCAAAACAGTGAAATTATATTATGTTATTACCTTGTTTTCAAGGTATTGCTTTTAAATGTAATTTTTTTTTTTTTTTTTTTTTTTTTGTGATAACCTTCTAATTTCTAATACAGACAAAAACTATGAATCTGAAGCCTACCTATGCATACATTATTATGCATGTAATATTTTTATTCTTGTGCAGCTCTGTTTTGTGTATACCTTTAATTACTTCATTTATTTTAATATCCAGGGCTTGTCTGCTTTCCAAGCAAGGGAAATCTTAGCTCGTGATGGACCAAATGCTCTGACTCCACCTGTTACTACACCAGAATGGGTCAAGTTCTGCAAACAGCTCTTTGGTGGATTCCAAACTCTACTATGGATTGGTGCATTTCTTTGCTTCTTTGCATATTCAATCCAGGCTGCCTCTGAAGACGAACCAGCAAATGACAATGTATGAGAGAAAATGTGCATTTTAACATTGGAATAAATAGTTAATATACCAACAAACTTTGTAGGATCATTTATATTATAATATAATTTTCTTTGAAAGATGTGGTCTAGATGCTAAAGATCTAGGCTGATAACCAGCAGGTTGTAGGTTTGAAATCTCTAAGGGACAATCTGTGAGCTATGACCATTGTGCAAGGCACTTAATGCCAAGTTTCTCCAAGGGAATTATTCTAATTACTGTATAATGTAGTACTGTAACTCACTTAAATAAAATAATCTGCTAAATGACTACTTACAATATTTTTGCAGCTGTATCTGGGACTTGTGCTTGCTTTTGTGGTCACAGTCAATGGATGCTTCTCATACTATCAAGAGGCCAAGAGCTCTAGGATCATGGAATCTTTTAAGAACCTTGTTCCCCAGGTACAGTATAGAAACGTAAATTCATTCCATACTTAAAAAGTAGCTTTACCAATAAACAAAGAATTTTCATTCTAATGTATCCTGGTCATATAGCAAGCCCTGGTTGTTCGTGATGGTGAGAAAAAGGTCATCAATGCTGAGGAGGTAGTTGTAGGTGATCTTGTGGAGGTCAAAGGCGGAGACAGAATTCCAGCTGATCTTCGTATTGTCTCTGCACAAGGGTGCAAGGTAAAACCCGAAGCATTTCATTGCAAAGATAATATGCAACCTGTGCACATTTCATGAAACTGCCTACCTTGCTTTCCAGGTGGACAACTCTTCCCTCACTGGTGAATCTGAGCCCCAGTCTCGGACTCCAGACTTCTCCAGTGAAAACCCCTTGGAGACAAGAAACATTGCATTTTTCTCTACGAACTGTGTTGAAGGTACACAATTTAGATTAAATTAAATTAATGACTAAATGGCCTGAACTGAATTAAACATGGCATTATTTCATAGGTACTGCCAGAGGTGTTGTCATTAATACTGGTGACCGTACCGTCATGGGTCGTATAGCCACCCTTGCCTCCAGTCTGGAAGGTGGACAAACACCAATTGCTAAAGAGATTGAGCACTTCATCCACATCATCACTGGTGTAGCGGTCTTCCTGGGTGTGACCTTCTTAATCCTTTCTGTGATTCTTGGCTACACTTGGTTGGAAGGTGTCATTTTCCTTATTGGAATCATTGTTGCTAATGTACCTGAGGGTCTCCCTGCAACTGTAACTGTAAGTCAAAATGCTATTATTGTTACACATTGTTTAATAAGGCTTCTTATTGTTTAATCTACCGGATCTACAGTACATTCATTTATTTCTGTTTTCAATCCTTAGACTTTTCCAAATCCTACAATTTCTAGTATGCCTGTGCTAAAAATGATTCTTTAGCTTTTGTCTACTCATGTAGGTGTGTCTGACTCTGACTGCCAAACGTATGGCAAAGAAGAACTGCCTGGTGAAGAATCTTGAAGCTGTTGAGACTCTTGGCTCAACCACCACCATTTGCTCTGACAAGACTGGAACTTTGACCCAGAACCGAATGACCGTGGCTCATATGTGGTTTGACAACCACATTCATGTAGCTGACACTACAGAGAACCAGAGTGGAACTGCCTTTGACAGGAGCTCAGCTACATGGGCCGCCCTTGCGCGTGTCGCTGGCCTGTGCAACCGTGCTGTCTTCCAATCTGAACAGAGTCATCTACCAGTTCTTCAGGTGTGCTAGCTAGATTAATATCTAAACAATATTAGTTACATTGAGGATCACTACAGGTTTGCAACTTTTAGAGTTCCAGCAGCAAATATGCACTCATATTAGTGTTCTTGTAAGTGAAACATTTTTCCCAATATATTGTGATGTGCAGAGACAAACAGCAGGTGATGCTTCAGAGTCTGCTCTGTTAAAGTGTATTGAGCTTTGCTGTGGTTCAGTCAGTGAAATGAGAGAGAAGTACACAAAGGTTGCTGAAATCCCTTTCAACTCCACCAACAAATACCAGGTAATTTTTTTCATGATGAGGTTCTCATTGAGGATGAGATGGTACAGATTTGACTGGTCAACCTAACAACACTTAATCTGCCTTTTTCTAGCTCTCCGTCCACAAGAATCCCAATTCCTCAGAGTCTAAGCACCTGCTAGTGATGAAGGGCGCCCCTGAGAGAATCTTGGATAGATGCTCCTCCATTTTGATTGAAGGAAAAGAACAGGCTTTAGATGATGAAATGAAAGATTCTTTTCAAAATGCTTATGTAGAACTCGGAGGTCTTGGAGAAAGAGTGTTGGGTAAAGCCTACTTTTGAAATTCATCTCATCGCATTGCTGCAAAAACTCTGCAGAAGAATACAAACACAAAGAAAGTTATATTAAATCAAGAGGCATTAGTAATTCTATGTTCTCTCTCACAGGTTTCTGCCACTTTTCCCTCCCTGATGACCAGTTTCCTGAAGGTTTCGCATTTGATTCTGAAGAAGTGAACTTCCCCACTGAGAACTTGTGTTTCATTGGCCTTATGTCCATGATTGACCCTCCTCGGGCTGCTGTACCAGATGCTGTGGCCAAGTGCCGGAGTGCTGGAATCAAGGTGTTGACCTTAATTCAAGATGTCCATAATACATTTAATTAATCAACTCACAAGTCTACACTCACTGAGCACTTTATTAGGAATACCTGTACACCTACTTATTCAGTTCTGTGGAAGGAAACACCTTGTTGATGAGAGAGGTCAACTGAGAATGGCCAGACTGGTTCGAACCACTCTGTACAATTGTAGTGAACAGAATAGCATCTCAGAATGCACAACATGATGAACCTTTAGGCAGATGTGCTACAACAGCAGATCACGTCAGTCACTTTATTAGGAACATAGTGTTCTTAATACAATTCTCAGAGAGTGTACATCTTCTATAATAGGTTAACATGTTTATTTGTGACCATTCAATTGAGCTAAGGCTATTGCAAAGAGTCTGGATCCACTGCTTGCATGTTGTACCTGACTTAAATGAATGAATCTTCTGTGACAGGTTATCATGGTTACTGGTGACCACCCAATTACAGCCAAGGCTATTGCAAGGGGTGTTGGCATTATCTCTGAAGGCAACGAGACCGTGGATGATATTGCAGCTCGGCTGAAAATCCCTGTTGGGGAGGTGAATCCAAGGTAATCTTGTCACTTCAGCCATTTACAACAAAGCTACAGTATAGTAACAAAAGTAGAGTTTGCTCTGGATGTCTGATTATTCAAAGTGTGCCTCTAGAGATGCTAAGGCCTGTGTGGTCCATGGTGGAGAACTGAAGAATATGAGCGCAGAAAATTTGGATGAGATCCTCCAACACCATACAGAAATTGTGTTTGCCAGAACTTCTCCACAACAAAAGCTGATCATTGTAGAAGGCTGCCAGCGACAGGTATCGCCAGACACTGATTGTCAAATGGTGTCTTTGATCCCACTGATACTAAGGGATTTTAACCAGAAGTTGGTGTACATTTTTTTATGCATATTTGTTCTCTTATCAGGGTGCCATTGTAGCTGTAACAGGTGATGGTGTCAATGATTCTCCTGCTCTGAAGAAGGCTGACATTGGTGTGGCTATGGGTATTGCTGGATCTGATGTATCCAAACAGGCTGCTGACATGATCTTGCTGGATGACAACTTTGCTTCAATTGTCACCGGAGTAGAAGAAGGTGTGGAATGCTAGGATTTAATTAATAATTATGTATGTTAGATGGAAAATTGATTTTCAAAAATGTGTTTTCTACTTCAGGCCGTTTGATCTTTGACAACTTGAAGAAGTCCATTGCCTACACTCTGACTAGTAAGATTCCTGAGATGTCACCCTTCCTCATGTTTGTCCTTGTGGGTATTCCTCTACCCTTGGGCACCGTCACCATTCTCTGTATTGATCTCGGCACTGACATGGTAGGGAAAAGAACACATTTTAGTTATAGAAATTTAGAGAAGAGTAAAATCACTACATAAAAATGTTTTTATTGTTGCCATAGGTTCCTGCTATCTCATTGGCCTATGAAACTGCTGAAAGTGACATCATGAAGAGACAACCAAGAGATGCTAAAACAGACCACCTGGTGAATGAGAGGCTAATCAGTATGAGCTATGGTCAAATCGGTAAGAGCATGCTCTTTCTGTACATAGCACTCTTTATGTTTATTGCAGTTAGTTCTGCCAGAAAGAATATAATTCATGCAAATTTCACGAGTTCGCCTGCCCGTATGTGGCTTGCTGTCTTCAAAGGAGGGGGGTCAAAGAAGAGGCTCGATTCGAGCTCTAAAGTGGCTACTTAATAGGCCCTTCCACTGGAAGTACAAAAGCCCGTTTTAGGTACTTTCCCCAAAGACTAGTACTTTTCGACGCTTGCACATCTGAGGAACTATAGTTCCTCTGAGCCGTATTTGGGGGATTTTTAGCTCCTACTCTGGAGTAGGTACTTTGGTGGCATACAGGGACTGTTGAAGACTGTGGGAGGTGCTGCAGCCTGTGATTGGTCAAAAACCTATGACACACAAAGCATTGAGAAAGGTGAGGAGTCCACAGCCACCATTTGTAAACAACTAGCTTCTAGCATGCTACTCAGTGGATTGCGCTAATATTACAATTCCCTTAACAGAAATCAAATAAAATCAACAAAGTATACAAAGAGGATCACTGGTTTCACATGAATGTGTGTGTGTGTGTGTGTGTGTGTGTGTGTGTGTGTGTGTGTGTGTGTGTGTGTCTGTAACTTCATCGGGAGACACGCTTAGGATTTCAATCGCATCTGTACTGTTTGTACTGTGTGACTATACAGAAAATAAAGTGGTTTCTGGATTACTACATTGAATTTTCCCTTGAATGATGAATATAACTAAACACATGTTTATTGAGAATGGGTAATTGAACTCTATTGTACACTAAACCATCATGAAATCTAGTTTACATTAGGGAAGTATTGCGTGCCTGTTACTGTGTGGTAACTTGCATCAAGACATATTTTTTAAGTCAATGAGTTAGTATTTCAGTACAGTAATGTATGTAGTGTTCGGTTTCCATTCCTCATAAAAGTTCTCATCTAGAAAGTTACTCAAGGAAAAGTACAGGACTGTAAGTGAGAAAGGTCCTAATTTACTGTATGAAGGAAGCTATAGGGCATGAATTTAGAAGATTGAGGATGGATACGGGGAGGGATGCTGTCATCAGGACGGAAAGACTGTCATTAGAGTGAGGTAATCTGCGGTTTAAATACTCTGCAGCCTGCAGGTTGATTGGCAGATTAGATGAGCAAGCTTCTCCCCGACTTTCGTTAAAAAACTTCATACAGTGAGAGAATAGTTTTCTTGGTGCAAGTCCCTTCCTCGGGTTCTGCACTCAGATTCTCGCTCGAACTGTCAGATCCTGCAAAACGACGATGACGGCAGGGGAGAGGAACTTACCCCTTTCGGCCAGACAAGACCCAAACTGGTGGGTGATGGGGTGTTGTGGGTGAAAACAACAATGGCAGATCTTATAAAGCATAGGCTGGATTATGATTGGGTGAGGTGTCTAAATTTAATGAATGACTTGATGCTTACTACAAGTCTTCCTGATAGAACTATCGCTTAGGCTTCCATTTTCACACTTTATTTTCATATTATTTTTAGGTATGATGCAAGCAGTTGGAGGGTTCTTTACCTACTTTGTAATTCTTGCTGAGAATGGATTCTTGCCCAGGGATCTGGTAGGAATTCGTATGGGTTGGGAAGATAGGTATCTCAATGACCTGGAAGATAGCTATGGCCAGCAATGGGTAGGTATCAAAGCTGTGAACATACCTGACAAATCTTAAAAACCAAAAACTTTTTAATGCAAAACATATAATGAAATATTAAACTTGTAAATATTGCTTCTGTGTTTTACTTGTCTGCTCTAGACCTATGAGCGAAGAAAGATTGTGGAGTACACATGCCACACAGCATTTTTTACCAGTATTGTGATTGTGCAGTGGACTGACCTGCTGATCTGTAAGACCAGACGGCTCTCCATCGTACAGCAGGGAATGAAGTATGTAAACAAAAAGGCATATTTGGCCTGATAATTATAAAAAATAGATTGTTTGTTCAGTTCCAGCTCATTTCAGGTTTAAAACCACACCATGTGGATAACTATATTCATCATCATTTGTATTTTTATTTCCCCCATAGAAACCGAGTCCTTACCTTTGGTCTGTTTGTGGAAACTGCTCTGGCAGCTTTCCTGTCCTACTGCCCAGGCATGGATGTTGCTGTCAGAATGTATCCTATGAAGTAGGTGGACATATCTAGTCTTTTTGAGCACAAGCATGGGGTTCTTCATAGGCCACGTACACACTGCTGCTAAATACAGTTGTTAGTCCACCTTTGCTTAATCCTGTTCTGTACACACACAGTTCAATAATTTAACCCTTCCTTGGTCTTGCGGGTCATTTCGACCTGTTTTTAAAATGGTTCTAAATGAGTCTGAAAGTTCAACCAGGCCAAGGAAGGGTTAAGGGAGTGACAGCCGCAATTTACAACCAAATTAGCTCCTGAAATATTCAGGTAGCGACAACTGCATTTTCATAAATTCCACTGTAGTTTTTCCATCAGCCCTGCGGTCTCAGATTACAGTCCAGATAGAGCGTGCACTCTTTAACTACAGCCGCTTAGATGCACATAAACAAAAGATGGCGAATCTGTCGATGGTAGCTTATAAAGCATTGATAATACATCTCTGGGGTATAATCTCTTTGCTCTAAAATACTGAACACAAAACGGGTTAATCTGGTGGCATTCACATTTCTTGATCATAGGTGTGAGATGTTGCAGCGTCGCTATGTTTAACACTTTTCAATCATCGCAATTGTGGGAGTAACTCCTGTATACCGTACACACATGAAATGAAAATGTAAATGCGGCTGTCACTCCAGAAACTTTGTAGTGTGTATGTGGCCATTTAGATTGGCCTGTTTGGCAGTATTTTTTTAATGAATCCTGTTCTCTCATTTAGACCATTGTGGTGGTTCTGTGCCTTCCCATACTCACTGCTCATCTTCATCTATGATGAAATTAGAAAATACATCCTTAGGCGAAATCCAGGAGGTAGGCTACTATATAAACTTTCATTATATATCTGTATGTTATTTTATGCATATATTTGTCATGAAGACATTTGGATTTTAAATGAAATGGATAAATTACTTCATAGCAATCAAAGGCAGTTGTTTTATTAGTTTCATTCCTTTGAGTGATTCATAATAAAATGTCTCTAATATTCATGCTATTTTGTTTCAGGCTGGGTGGAACTAGAAACATACTACTGAAACAAGAAGACCTGTGGCAAACTTATGAAAGGAGATATTTTCCAAATGATACAGAATCTGGTCATTGTCAGCCAATAAATATCAAATTCCATGGAGCTGAAATAGTTTTTTGTGTGTTTCCATTATTTATTTATTTTACAAGTTAAAAAGATGTAGGCTAGATAAAAAATAGTTATCCAGCTGACTTGCACAAAAGTATAACCTAAATGTAGCTGTATGTATTTATATAAGCAAAAAAGCATGACATTTTCCACAGAGTTAATACTTATTGGCATTATGTACTGTTGATATGAGTTGCTTGAAAATTACATATATATATATATATATATATATATATATATATATATATATATATATATATATATATATATATATCCTGGCGGCCAAAAGTTTGGAATAATGTACAGATTTTGCACTTATGGAAGGAAATTGGTATTCAGCTGATCACAATGTATAGTCAGGACATTAATAATGTGAAAGATTACTATTACAATTTGAAATAAATGTTCAGAACTTCTTAAACTACTTCAAAGAGTTCTCATAAAAAAAATCCTCCATGTGCAGCAATGACAGCTTTGCAGATCCTTGTTATTCTAGCAGTCAGTTTATCCAGATACTCAGATGACATTTCACCCCACACTTCCTGTAGCACTTGCCATAGATGTGGCTGTCTTGTCGGGCACTTCTCACGCACCTTACAGTCTAGCTGATCCCACAAAAGCTCAATGGGGTTAAGATCCATAACACGCTTTTCCAATTATCTGTTGTCCAATGTCTGTGTTTCTTTGCCCACTCTAACCTTTTCTTTTTGTTTTTCTGTTTCAAAAGTGGCTTTTTCTTTGCAATTCTTCCCATAAGGCCTGCACCCCTGAGTCTTCTCTTTACTGTTGTACATGAAACTGGTGTTGAGTAGGTAGAATTCACTGAAGCTGTCGGCTGAGGACATGTGAGGCGTCTATTTCTCAAACTAGAGACTCTGATGTACTTATCCTCTTGTTTATTTGTACATCTGGTCTTCCACATCTCTTTCTGTCCTTGTTAGAGCCAGTTGTCCTTTGTCTTTGAAGACTGTAGTGTACACCTTTGAATGAAATCTTCAGTTTTTTTGGCAATTTCAAGCATTGTATAGCCTTCATTCCTCAAAACAATGATTGACTGATGAGTTTCTAGAGAAAGCTGTTTCTTTTTTGCCATTTTTGACCTAATATTGACCTTAAGACATGCCAGTCTATTGCATACTGTGGCAACTCAAAAACAAACACAAAGACAATGTTAAGATTCATTTAACGAACAAATATCTTTCAGCTGTGTTTGATATAATGACAAGTGATTTTCTAGTAACAAATGATCAATTTATCATGATTACTCAAGGATAAGGTGTTGGAGTGATGGCTGCTGTCAAGATTTGATCAAAAATGACTTTTTTCAAATAGTGATGGTGCTGTTTTTTACATCAGTAATGTCCTGACTATACTTTGTGATCAATTGAATGCCAGTTTGGTGAATTAAAGTACCAATTTCCTTCTGAAACAGCAAAATCTGTACATTATTCCAAACTTTTGGCCGCCAGTGTATATATGTATATAGTACTGTGCAAAAGTTTTAGGCACTTGTGAAAAATGTTGCATAGTGAGGATATCTTCAAAAATAATGGCATAAATAGTTTTAATTTATCACTTAATGTCATACAAAGTCCAGTAAACATAAAAAAAGCTAAATCAATATTTGATGTGACCACCTTTACCTTTAAAACAGCACCAATTCTCCTAGGGACACCTGGACACAGTTTTTCTTGGTTGTTGGCAGATAGGATGTTCCAAACTTACTGGAGAATTCGCCACAGTTCTTCTATCTATTTAGGCTGTCTCAATTGCTTCTGTCTCTTTATGTAATCTCAGACTGACATGATGTTCAGTGGGGGGCTTTGTGGGGGTCATGACATCTGTTGCAGGGCTCCCTGTTCTTCTATTCTAATGTTTTCTATTTGCAAAAGTAATGTTTGGGAGTCTAACATTTATATTTCCTATTGACACACTAAAGCTGAAGATATAAATAACCATCTTAAGACAAATGCTTTTGTGAAACATCTTATGTGAGTTTTGCACAGTACTGTGTATATATATATACACTGTAGGTATTTATTACCTATAGTTAAAAGTTCTAAATTATTAAAAAAGTAATTGTAGAATTAATTCATGATAATAGTTTATAGAAAAAAAGTGACAATTTATGTTCATATCATATATTGAGCTGTATGGAATACACTTAATAGTAAATATGTATAGGACAGAAGAGAGTAAACACACGCGTTCATACACTGGAATATTCAAACATGCATGTGATACTTTTGTCTAATGTTAACCAATTCAAATTTGCATTGAACTTTGAACTTAGTGGCTTCCAGGTGGATGCTGCACACTGGTGGAGGTTGAGGAGAGTCCCGTTCACTGTGTAAAGCGCTTTGAGTGTAGTGTCAGAAAAGCACATATATAAATGTAACGTTCATTCATACATACACAGACTCAACAAAGGGGGTGGCATAAATCTAAATTACATATTTGACAAAGAATATGTATTACTCTAATATTACTCCATGAAACAAATTTGCAGTGCCAGAGAAAACGTAAAACACATTTCATAAAGCCAAAACATCAAGGTACTGACATCATACAGCCTTGTTTTGTGAGGTTTTTCATAAATACAATCCAATTTATGAAGAAAAAAAAGTAACAAAATAAATAGCAGTTTATTTTCATTGCAAGATGACTTTTTTTTTTTTTTATTGTGGTTGGAGAACATTTTATCTCGAATTAAAAACAAATCTAAAGTCCATTTGTAATGACTGTAAACACACGTGCGCGCACACACGCATTTCACGAATGCTAACTTACATTATTGCATTACAATTACTCTATTTTGTCGTGAATTTTAATAACATCGTAGATAAATAAAAATGAAAAAAAAAAAAACTATGAGAATAAATTAATAAAAAAGCAGATGGCTTGTGTATGATACTGTAGACCACAAAGTCTGCGGCTTTCCCTTTAACTAAGAACACATTACCAGACATCTAAGAGCAAATGTTGCAGCCACCAAGGGTTCATTTTCAGAGTAACAACAGAGCAGGTGATGACCCAATAACTTCCTTAATTTATCCTTATCTAAGAAAAAAAAAAAAGTGTTCCATTATGGTTCCTTCCTTAAAAGAAAAACCAGCAACATACATTTAACACCATTCAGGCAAGCCATTTTACATTTTTATACATTCAATGTCATATACTAAAATAAACGATGTATGCACGGACCACAGGAGGGAGGTTCTGCAACCTCTCATCCGCTAAATTATTCAGGTTTACATGTTTGTCAAACTCCTCTCGGTCATTCAATGGAGCACTTTTCAATGCAAAAAAAAAAAGCTAATGATAATTTCGAAGAAAGTTCATTTTAGGTCATTCTAACATCACCAGATAACAGATAAATGAAACACAAGTTTTACATTAAAATACAAAATGAACAGTGTGAATGAAGAACATTTTAAGCTTTACATTAGTATATTTGATGTGGCAGACAAAATAATGACAAAGGTTTGAAATAAAGGTTAATACGTGACTCCAAAACATTACAAATATACTTCCAAAACAATTCTCACATCTAGAAAAAAAATACAAAAATCTGTTTGAGTGAGTCTTGAGTTCAAAACTCCACCCAAACACCAAGGGGAAAGTCCAAGTCATGCAGCAATGCAACACTGGGAGTTACCCACTGGCTCAAAGCAGCGGAGGCCATGAATCATGTTTTCAGTGTTTTCAGTGTTCTTAAAAGAAGAAGAAAAAAACAAAAACAGCACAGTGTGTCATTAAAAGGAAGGAAGAATAAATAGGAGTATAAAAAAAGAATGTATATACAGGACTTCCTCTTTTCATACACTCAAGTATGAAGTATTTTATGCAGTACACACATACTACTACTGAGTATTCAAAAACGTTGAAGAATACTGGGATTAAATTTAGATTTTAAAGCGCAGATACATTTGAATTTCCACAGCAATTGTACAATTGCAGAAGCTACAACTAACCTAGGATGACATTTCCTGATTAAGGGCGTTTTCACACTATAAAGGAATCAAATTTAGACCATTTTAAGTGGACCAAAACAAAAACTGAGTGAAAAAAGAACTGTCATTAACGCCCTAGCTCGTGCCCTATCATGAACACACACAGGAGATCAACGGTCAGTGAACATTTTCACTAAATAATACATTAGATTTCAGTTTTTCTCATCAAATCTTATCGTATACTTTCATAACAATCACGAGTCTCATGGAATAATTTATTAGACTTCTGAATTATACTTTTGTGTTCTTTTGAAGCTTGAAGAACACATGTTTGATGTCAAGCTGCAAGATGTAGCAAAATGAACAGGACAAATTTTCAGGATCCAAAAATCAAACACCAATGCTGGAAAATGTCTGAACTGCCAAAACACACAGATCCAACTGATGACTTGCAATAGGGCCGGGCGATTAATCAAATTTAATTTCAATTACGATTTTGGCTTCCAACGATTATGAAAACAAAATAATCGAGATAAAACAATTATTGTGCCGCATTCCGTTTCTCTTTTTGTCTTGTGTTATAAAAACAGTGCACCCCTTTCCTTTACAGCGGTGCGCTTTCACCACTCCCTAAAAGCCCAAACTCACTCCCCGCCAAGCTGTGACATGTTTAGTTCAGCTCGAGCCAAGATGACAGAAAGAGAACCTTTTGTCATTTTTATATATTGAATAAATGTTTAGTAGTTTTCAGTTGGTTGTGGAAGTGCACTAGGGCTGGGCGATAAGACTCTTACGAAGAACCCGATGCCGACTGCATAACAATTGATCAACGATGATCAACAATATTGGGAAATGGCAAAATCATGGATCTGGGAAGTCAGAAAATATATTAAACAGTGGCCAGGGTGTGAAACTAGCACCCGCCACCCGCCAAATACGATGAGGCTGAATCCAGTTCACAAGCTCCTCGTCCAAATTTATTTCATGCGAGGTAATTTTGTTCATCTACCCGCAACAGGCGGGCGACCTGTAAGACATCTCGGACACATGACAAGAAATGCTGTTAGTCACAAAGACATGAGCTTGAAGAAACACACTTTATTATCTTTTTAAGAACAGACAAAAGAAAAGCCGTCAGTGCTTGTGTCTGATTCGCTGTTTGTTCAGAGGCGTGCAGCGCCAGCCTGTCATGTGAAACAAGTGCATGTAAAGAGTTTTCACTCTTTTTTCTCTGTTTCATTTGTCTGAAAACTGTTTGCAAGAATAACCTATATAGCAAATAGCAAATTTAATTTAGAAATGTCTTTTGTTTATGTGTTTCAATAAATTAATTTAATTTTTAAAGCAAAATCAATAAAAAAAAAAAAAATAACACCGACCCTTGGCAGGGAGGTTGATGATATAATTTATAAAATATTTTTCACATATTGCCCAGCCCTAAAGTGCACTACAACATATTTATTTTGATCTAAATTTTTATCTTATTTTTATTTATTATTTTTATATTTATTTAGAAGTGTATATATATATATATATATATATATATATATATATATATATATATATATATATATATATATATATATATATATATGATATGTTATTTACTTTATCAAATGTTTCTTACATTAAATTTTTTGTTTTTCAGTTGAATTATATTTAAAGTTCAAGGAAATCCACTGTTAAAAAGATTTGTTTTAAGTTCAATAAATGCATGATGTTTCCAAAGTCAGTGAGTAATCGTGTTAAATAATCATGATCTCAATATTGACCAAAATAATCATGATTATGATTTTTGCCATAATCGAGCAGCCCTAACTTGCAAATAACATTGTGGATGATCGGTCCTAAAATCAGATTTGAAAAACACATCAAGATCAAGCAAACTCAATGTTCAAACTCATGGGCGATTTATAAAAAAATGTAAATAATATTGAAAAGTTTACATATGGTCCTTTCTATTGAATTGTTAATTCTAGAAAAAACAAAATCAAAGACTGTTCGTGTTGAAGACGTTTCTCCAGACAAATGATTCTTCAGATTTGGCAGATACGGTTCAGATAAAGGTTTCCCCGCCATAATGCAGAAGCTTGTTGTTTATCAGATGTAGCGCTGTTATTTTCTAGAATGTAAAATAAACAACAAGAGGACTTTGTCTATTAGGCAAACCAAACCACAGCAACAATGCGTACAAACATATGCTGACATATGCAAACTGATCTCCATTGATAAAATGGTATTGATATTAAGGGCAATGATATGAACTTTACATTAAGAGATCAAGAATGATTAAGAAAAAGAGAAGCATCAGACCTTATCAAGCTAGACATCCATTCCCAACTATGAATCCTGATTTTTCACCTCATTTGGGGTTGCATATACAGTCACAGTACCATCCAGCGGCTCATTAACTATGAAAACACAACCATTACATAAACAGGAGTCAAGAACATGAAATAACTAACAGCAAGTGTCATTAAAAATCAAGTTGTTATCTAAAGAAACATTTCAACCAGCAGAGTGAAGAACGATAAACATCTCATTGCTTATATAAAAATAAAACTAGTTTTCCAGTGTCTTTATCCATCATAATGTGTTCAGTGTTTCCCCTAGGATTTTTCTCAGCAGCGGTGCTGTTATGCACACGTGTTGTGAGTTTGCAACGCCAGACCCATATTAACATGCATTGGTGGAGGAATAGCTTATAACTGAGGTGTCAAACTCAATTGTAGCCTGCGCCGCATCAGGATTTATTTGTGCCCTCAAAGGACCCGTTGAAAATGTGGCACCAACACATGCTTTGGTAGCACCCATGCAATTACCAATAACACTGCATATTTTGTGCATTCTGGGCTGTAAGGAATAAGGACAATGAGGACTGTCCGATGGCTCTGGGCCAGTGTGAGAGAGATTCGAGTCAGTTGCTAGAACTATCACTTCCCGATCGTGCCAGTGCAACATTTATAACATTAGTGCAAGCAGACAACAAGTGAGACAGCACAAAAATTACACGGAGAGAACAAAGTTACGGAAGCAGGTCATGTAAATATCTACGGTTGTGGCCAAAAATATTGGCACCCTTGGTAAATATGAGCAAAGAAGGCAGTGAAAAAAAAAATCTGCATTGTTTATCCTTTGATATTTCATTCAAAAAATTCAAAAAAATCTAACCTTTAATTAAAGTAAAACAACTGAATGAGGGGAAATATCATTATTAAATAAACATATTAAATAATAAGTCAAATATATCTGAAGTATATTACCATTCATATTTTATATTTTTAGTGCACCTGGGTGACTAGGAACATGAAATTGTTCAGCCATGACTTCCTGTTTCAAAGGGGTATTAATTATGAGGTAACACACAAGCCAAATTCCCTTAATCATCTATCACAGTGGGTTAGACTAAATAATATAGTTCTGATGTGCGGCAAAAGGTTGTTGAGCTCCACATAATGGGAAGAGACTATAAGAAAATAGCCAAAGCATTGAAAATGCCCATTTCCACCATCAGGGCAATAATTAACAAGTTCCAATCAACTGGAGATCTTAAGAATCAGTCTGGAAGAGGACGTGTGTCTATATTGTCTCCACGCACAGTGAGGAGGATGGTTCAAGTGGTCAAAGAATCTCCAAGGATCACAGCTGAAGAATAGCACAAATGAGTTGGGTCTTGGGGTCACAAAGTCTCAAAAAAAATTATCAAACACCACCTACATTACCACAAGTTGTTTGGGAGGGTTTTAAGAAAAAAAGCCTCTGCTTTCATCCATCAACAAACTCAAGCATCTTCAGTTTGCCAGACTCTACTGGAACTTCAAATGGGACAGGGTTCTTTGGTCAGATGAAACAAAAAAAGAGCTTTTTGGCAGCAAACACCAGAGATGGGTTTGGTGCACACAGAGATGAAGAAGTACCCAATGCCCACGGTTAAATGTGGTGCCGGATCTTTAATGTCGTGGGGCTGTTTTTCTGCCAGAGGTCCTGGACATCTTGTTCAGATACTTGGCATCACAGACTCTATCAAATACCAACAGATAAAAAATCAAAATCTGGCTGCATCTGCCAGAAAGCTTAAAATGGGTCCTGGTTGGATCTTCCAGCAGGAAAATGATCCAAAACAAACATCAAAATCAACACAAAAATGATTCACTGAATTCACAAAATCAAGGTTCTGCCATGGTCATCCCAGTCCCCTGACCTGAATCCCATAGTAAATTTGTGGGGTGAACTGAAGAGGAGAGTCCACCAACATGGACCTCTGAATTTGAAGGATCTGTAGAGGTCCTGTATGGAGGAATGGTCTCAGATCCCTTGCCATGTGTTCTCCAACCTCATCAGGCATTATATGAGAAGACTCAGAGCTGTTATCTTGGTAAAAGGAGGCTGCAAAAAGTATTGAATAAAAGGGTGCCAATAATTATGGCTTTGGAGAAAAATATTTATTTAATAATGAGATTTTTTTCCCCAGTTTCAATTGTTTTACTGCAATAAAATCAAAAGGACAAACAATGCAAAAACATTTTCACAGCCTTTTTTGCTCATATTTACCAAGGGTGCCAATATTTTTGGCCACAACTGTACAAACTCCGAAAATGGCATTTCTATGTGCGGTCAGCGCCTCTTCTATGAGTTGCACGAATGTCCCAATCTAAACAGGAAGGATTGAAACTGCATCCGGCTGATGCACACTTTGTCGAAACACTTGATAAAAATAGGATTTTTTGTAGTGAATTTCTTTACTGAATTAAACTTAATAAAAAGTATTTTTTCCCTTTAATCAGTGAATATCATTTAGAGGCATTTTTAAAGATGATTTTGTCCTTTTTATTGTTAGTAAGCACATTTAATACAACCTTTTAAGTCAGAGAACAAGCTGAAGAATCGGTTAAGAGCTAATGATTAATCGTTGCAATAATCGCCGAATAATCATTCTAATAATCGTTAGATTAATCGATTATCAAAATAATCATTAGTTGCTAGTCAGATAGCCAGCAGCCTGATGGCACCTGTTTACTTCAATTGTATGAACAAAAAGAGCTGAAATGTGCTTATAAAAATCTTCACTTTAGTTCTGCTGATCGATAGGTTTGTGTAAAAAATAAATCAATAATTGAAAATGTTATTAACTTTTAAAAAGCACTTCCTGCCAGCAGCTTATTTATAACAGAAGAACGAAAGTCACGTGAGAGTTCGGCCATTTCTAACAGCATCATAAACCTATCGATACAGTTCAGAAGACATTTATTGATCGACTGGAGTCATGTGGATTACTTTTATGCTGCCTAAATATGACTTTTGGACCATCAAAGTGCTGGCCCCCGTGTACATCCATTATAAGGACCGGACAGAGCTCTATCTTCTTCTAGAAATCTTCATTTGTGTTCTGCTGAAGAAAGACAATCATACACATCTGGGATGGCATCAGGGTAAGTGAATAATGAGAGAATTTTCATTTATGGGTGAACTATTTCTTTAATGCTAAAAGTAGCTCCTAAACCCACGACAGCTTAGAAGTCGTCCTGAGTACTTCTAACTCCCTAAGAGTGACTCAAATGATCATGTCTAATGTCGTCAATCCACATTAAAAACAATATAATACAATATTATTATGACATTGACCATTTAAAAAGTAATCGCCTGAATAACAAATGAGTCGATGTATTTTAGTAATATATTATAATATTATAAATATTATAATGTGGACATTGACCATGGTATCGCCTGAATCGCTAGATTATTTTCATTATTGTAAACTTCGAGATGCAGTTACCTCTCCCATGAATAGAAACAACCCAATATCACCAGAAATAAAGGTTTTGACAACTCTGCGCTCCCTGGCCACATTAAAACTAAACTGTGCAGTGCGGATGAATTCGGAATATCTCTTATTCGTCAGCAGAATCATCTATCGAACTACATATGCCAAACTTTATGTATATACCCTCAAGATATTATCCGACAATTCATAGTGTATTTTTTTCCTGTGGATGTGAAAAAAAGGGGGCATTCACAGCCATCGCTGGGATACCGGTGCATTGCATGAAGAATGAAGAAATGTTCATCAACCAAAAAAAATTTAAAAATCTATCTATATATCTTTCTATATACTGTATATATATTGTTGTCTGTCTTCGCTGTCTACCAATCATTGTGGGCAATTTAAACGAGAGCGCTCATAAAACGTGACATCATCCATAGCAACGAGGTCTCTCATCTTAAGATTTCCTTAGTAAAACTTGCTCTTAGCAGTTTTGTGAATAGGTTTAAAACAAAAATTCGTAGCTAGGAACTCTTTGGAGAACTCTTTGTGAATATGGGCCCAGACATCTGAAATGTTTATCATCAATTCACACCTATGCCTGTCGACATAGGTCAATCTACTGCATTTAAGCATTGCTGTGACACGTAAATGACCTAAAGTTGAGGAAAATTACAGACATGTTCAATTTGGACATGATTAATATCACAAAAAAGCACTAATAATTATTATATTACCCCACCTCCCATTGCAGTCTTGCATTGTTATAGTCAGAACTTTTATCAACTTACCTGGATCGTTGGGATTGGTATATTTCCCTGCTCCTTGATAATCAACCACATAAGAAACAATTAGCCATCCACTAAAATACAATCCTTTATTACACATCTGCATTAAATGGAAGCATTCGTAGACAAATAGTTCCTTTTAAATTATTTTCAGACACTTCTACAAGGAACTATCCAAGAGGTCCCATCTGCATCTCTAACAATAGATCATTTTTTAATAAACTGTCTGTTGGAAATAACAGTGACATCCACAGACATTTTAGGAAATGGCTAACATTATTTAATACTATATATAATAAGTAGTGTTTATGGCTAATGATAAACAGACAAAGAAAGCCACATACCTATCTTTTTTCGGCAACTATCCAGACAGCTCAAAACTCCTGAAGAGAGAAATTTGCTTCAAATAAAAATACCCTTCAACAAAGTTTGCAACTTGTCGATTAATTGACAAAACAAGCACAAACTTACCCCCCAAGACTAGTGTACTTCCACAGGATTGTTGAACAGAATCTGGTGAAGGAAAATCATGAAATTATAAATGTATCACTTTTTTAAATGACCAATAGAGATCCTTCTGCATTGTAATTAAGGATGCACAGATATGGAATTTCTCGGCCGATACCAATAATTCACAGCTCATTGTGGCCCATACCGATACTTGATAATTAAAAAAAAAAGTTTTCATTTTTAATCCTTTAACCTGGATCTGCTAGCTGATTCATTAAAAGCTTCTCATTTGAAAAATATGTGTTATGTAAAAGCTTGGCATTTGGACTTGCTGCTATTTAATGTTCGGCTGATGTAACATGAACCAGAAATGTGCCTATAAATCAAATGTATGCTGATTGAAATGAGAAATAAATGAAAATACACTTGAATAAATTGAACGAGTGTTTACGGTAACCCTAATGACTCGATAACAGAGAGATAATAATGAACTTCAAACAGCTGTAATAATGTATGAAACCAAAATGACGTGATAAACTGCACGTAATGAATACAAACCCTAAACTCTGTATACATGGTGTAATATTTATGATAGCAGACGGACTGTGTGTTCAGCGGTGGTTTGTGTTTCACAGACGCTTGTACAGCGCTCATTCTTTATTCTGTATTACATATGAAATGTGAAAACAACAATCATAATGAGAATAAGTAACATTATAGAGATCGAATTGTCATGAGTCATAACATTAGAAAAGTCTCATCTCAAGTCACTCTGTGAAACTTTTTTCAAGATCTATGAACTGTGTTTGGTTGTTTTTGGGCTTGTTTTAATCAAAAAATTTGTCGTATTTTCATTTATTGCATCATGAAACATAAACAGAATATGGGAAATGGCACGTTGTTACTCACAGCAGAAAGTCTCGAATTTCAACGTAACCAGGTGCAGAGATGTTGAAATAATCCACACAGAGCGACGTAAACTTGGCTCGATAATAATATTCAGATTTTGCAGGTTATCGGCCAATAATATATCAGCCGCCGATATATCGTGCATCCCTAATTGTACTGTTTCACTGTTCATTTTGTGACAATTTTCCATTAAGGCGATTTGACTACAATACAACCAGGTAAAACAAGGGAAGATAAAGAAGCGCCATTTTCCTATGTTTAAACCAGAAATAATCACTAATAAACACATAAAAATGTTTTGTGGTTTTGAAAAAGAGAAATACAGAAATCATTGCTTAACCTACCATGAAACTTCTTGTGAAATATATACACCAGAGATGGCAAGGCTGTTCCAACGAAAATAAGACCAAAAACTATTCCCAAAATTAAACCAATATGGGGAGTGGGACCTAATGAAGATAAAAACACATTAGTCTTAGACAAAAACTTAAATACTGGAACAAACATTCCAATAAAGTGTTCAACTTCCCAATTCAATGACAACACAAGGATATATTCTGGTTAAATTAAAGTTAGCATTTAAAATAAGTGAATATTAAAAAAGTTCTTTGAATGCAAATGCATATCTTTATTTAATATATATATATATATATATATATATATGAACAACAAGTGTACAAGGTGATTTCCTTTGGATACGAGTGATGTAAAGACTTGCAGTTCAGTAAATGTGTCACTTTAAATTCAGTAACAGTAAAATTCAGCTTAAATAAAAGATACGAAGATATTGCTTAAATAAATAAATAAATAAATATATTATTATTAGGGGTCAAACCCCAAAGGGGCAAAGACCCCTATTGTTTTCATTAGTGTTCTTATTAATATTATTATTCCGCTCGAGTCTATGGCAGCCCATAGAACCGCTTGCGGGAAAGTTATAAAATTTGGCACACAGATAGAGGACAGTCGGATGTGTTACCACAGCAAATTTGGCATCTCTACCTCAAACCCTCTAGCGCCACCAACTGCCCAAATTTGCACTCACGTTTATGTTAATAACTTTTGAACCGTGAGTCCTAGAAACGAAATTCCGTCATGAAAAATTTATTTTTTATGTATTTAAAAAAAAGTATGAATTTAGCTTAATGCTCATACAATGATTGATAGATCAATATAGGAAGCTAAATTTGTGCAGAGTTCCACAAGAACAGGTTTTCTCTTTGGGAAGTTTAGTCTCTTTAATGCTTTATGTTTAGTCATTTAATTTACCGCTGCTACAGACATCAAAGTGCTGCTTGTTTATTGTCGGACGTCAAATGCCGTGAACCACATGTTGCGCCCTCGCGATATTTATAATCTAACAGCTGTGCACTTCTAAATGTGGATTGCCCTGGGTGAATTCAAACGCTCCGGTTACATTGAAGCGGGTCATTCTGCATCCGGGATGTGCATAAACGGTTTTGTGGCGCTCTGTATTGGAGATTTTCGAGTTTCTTATTTTAAATGTTTTCTGGGATAACAGGTTAGAGATAATTATTTAGCCTATTTATCTTTTCAACATCCCCATGAAACACGTCTGATTGGGTAACATGGACATAATGCAGCCTTATACATGGGTTCCTTAACACTGACTAATCGACTAATAGCTCAGACAATGCACCGACTGGTCGACTGGTAGTTTTAAACAGAGATCGACCAATACTGATTTTTTACAACCGATACTGTACTGATTATTTGTATGTTTACATGTCCGATAATGCATATGCAGAACCAGTTTTTAATTAATAAAATGTTTTATTTCATCTTTATATAACTTAAAAATAGAGCTTGCACATAAGTAGGAAAAATCTTACATGAATTCATTTATTTATTAAAAGGACCCAACAGGACCCCAAATTTTATATTTAAGCAATAAGGCATAAGAGGTTGTACTATATTATGAATATAGTCATGGCTGAAGGGCGTTGTTAGGCCTGAAACCCCTTCAGCTGTGACTATATTCACAATATGGCACAGCCTCGAGTGCCTAATTGGTTTTATAAAGTGGTCACCACATATTAAAATATTAAGGAATCAAATGCATTCAAATGTAATAAAATTATTAAACGCCATTCTTCCGCCAGAAAATAAAGATGAAATTACTCTGACGTCACACCACAAAAGTTTACACTTGGGTCAATGAGCCTGTGTGATCATGTCGGACATGTAACAGGCTGATGAATACACATTCTCACACGTTTCTATAGCCTACGAATTTGGGTACTTCTTAATGAAAACTACCATCAGACTAGGGGTGTAATGGTATGAAATGTTCACGGTACGTTAAACTTTACAAAAATACCGCGCTATTACAGTATCACGGTATTAACGTGCCTGGCTAAAGTTATTGGCAGTTTAATATTTTTTTATGATATATAAGGCTGCAACTAACGATTATTTTGATAATCGACTAATCTAATGATTATTAGAGTGATTATTCGACTATTCGCGATTATTGCAACGATTAATCATTAGCGCTTAACCAATTATTCAGCTTGTGCCCTGACCTAAAATGTTGTATTAAACGTGCTTGCTAACAATATAGAGGGCAAAATCATCTTTTAAAAATACCTCTAAATAACATTCATTGAATTACAAAAAAAAAACTCATTTAATTCATTAAAAAATTAATTGCAAAGAAATCTTATAGTTATCAAGCATTTTTGTCTTGTTTTCCATTTAAAATGAGAAGAAACATACAAGATGTTTTAGATATTTATATTGGAAACGAACCAAAAAAGACAAATCAAAAAACATATTTATTTTTTTTTGCATTGCATAATGGTCTAAGACTACCCTCTCTCACCTTTTTGTTCACTTCTATCCATCTTTAATTCACAAAAAACAAACTCTCTTAATAGAGCTGCGTATCACATATTTTCTTTACGATAAGATACAAACCGTGAAACATGATTCAATACATCGTGAGCCATCATATTATAATCTAGCTGCAGCAAACGCGCACGAGGGACGAGTGTATCCGTGTGAGAGGGTTTATCAGCAGACTCTATCGCTCTGCCTTTCACAGGACTCATTGTGACGAGGAGAAGGGAGTGGCCGAGACGTGAGGGTGCACAGCCAGCGCTGCATGTGTGTGTGTTTGTTTCGGTTTGTTTTATGTTGAGTTTTACATTAAACTTTATGTTGACTGTTCAGCCGGTTCCCGCCTCCTCCTTCCCGGGTTTCGGCCACTGTAACAGTTCAAGGATGGGCAAGAAGGAGGAGGGAACCGGCTGAACAGTCAACATAAAGATTAATGTAAAACTCAACATTAAACAAACATAAACAAACACACACACACATGCAGTGCGGCCGCATTCGTCTCTCTCTCTCTCTCTCTCTCTCTCTCTCTCTCTCTCTAACTGGCGTCTCTGGCTCCCTTTTATCTCACTCTCTCGCTGATCATCTGACTCAGTGCCGGCCGTGCACCCTCACAGCCCGGCCATGCCCTCCTCCTCGTCACACTCAAATTGCGTTAAATGACATTAAATGAATGGGATCGTCTACAATTTTTAATGCCGACTAATCGTTTCAGCCCTAACATGAATACATGAAAACTTTTCAACAGAAAGTAACTTTATTAACCTCTAATAAAAATCCACAAACTATCATCTCTAGAGTAAATCATGTCTTACCAGCAAACAGATCTTTCTCATAGTCTGGATCACTGGTCTCCTCACTCACTTCGTTCTTGAGTGTGCAGGTGTAGTAATTGTCTCGGTTATGAGTATTTTTAACTGTTAAGGACTCTCCTTTTGGAGGACCGGAAATGGGTGTGCCGCTCAGTGTCTCTCCAGTAGAATTCTTCCAGATGATTCTTGCATCACCCTCACATATTAAATACATGACATCACGATTACCTGTGGGCTCTCTTCTTATCTTTGGTTTGGGGACACGCTCTGTAAAAGACACCATTTAAAAAATGTATAAGAGTACAATCCAACAAGACTACAACAACATAATGAAGTCAAAAATGATTTCACTACCCTAACATAACATTATGATGGCAGTATCATATAGCTGTGCCTTCACATCGAATGATTACCATACTGTGGTACATGTCCAAAAAACATGGTAGTACCATGGTACTTTTTGGTTTGTGTAGATCAAGAAACTATTAATCTTATTACCATTTTATTCTATGATACATACCAGTATATGTCACAGACTATTATTAGTTAAATGTGGCATCTTTTTGAGGGAAACATATATACAAATAATCTACATTCACTCACCTATAACAGTCAAGGGGAATTTTTTTGCTTGCTCTTTACTGTTGATCTCAATGGAATAAACTCCAGTATGCTCAAACTTTAAATTGGTTATAGTGACTCCTCCACTGGTTAGATTGAGAGTTGTGATGCCTTTAAATTTAGGATTCAGAACTTCAACACCATCCTCATTGTTCCATTCAATCGCCTTGACAACAGTTCCAGCAGTGTCTCTGTGTTTCCATATGATGCTTTTGGTAGGAGAAGAAATACTCTCCGGATAAAATGTAATATCACCACCCACTGCTTTCTTCTCATCTTGACCTGTGAATAAAGAGAATATGTTAGTGAACATTCAATAAGCAAATCAAAAATCTTTCTTGTGCCCCCCAGTAAATTCTGACGCTCCCACCACGGTCCGATGGTGAAACGAGAGAACCTATTGCCCACCCTAAAGGTCAAAATGCATCCCCAAAGATCTCATCATAGTACCGGCCATGTTTTAAAGTACCATGTAGTTATTCATGTACAGAGTTCACCAAGCTTGAACTTTGCAATTTCTTGCATGACCGTTTTTTTGGCAGACACCATGGTTTTACCATAGTAATATTACAGTAACTATGAACAGTCAGTAAAGTAACCATGTTTTTTGGCAGACACCATGGTTTTACCATAGTAATATTGCAGTAACTATGAACAGTCAGTAAAGTAACCATGTTTTTTGGCAGACACCATGGTTTTACCGTAGTAATATTGCAGTAACTATGAACAGTCAGTTAAGTTACCATGTTTTTTGGCAGACACCATGGTTTTACCGTAGTAATATTGCAGTAACTATGAATAGTCAGTTAAGTTACCATGTTTTTTGTCAGACACCATGGTTTTACCGTAGTAATATTGCAGTAACTATGAATAGTCAGTAAAGTAACCATGTTTTTTGGCAGACACCATGGTTTAACCATAGTAATATTGCAGTAACTATGAATAGTCAGTTAAGTTACCATGTTTTTTGGCAGACACCATGGTTTTACCATAGTAATATTGCAGTTACTACGAATAGTCAGTTAAGTTACCATGTTTTTGGCAGACACCATGGTTTTACCGTAGTAATATTGCAGTTACTACGAATAGTCAGTTAAGTTACCATGTTTTTGGCAGACACCATGGTTTTACCGTAGTAATATTGCAGTAACTATGAATAGTCAGTAAAGTAACCATGTTTTTTGGCAGACACCATGGTTTAACCATAGTAATATTGCAGTAACTATGAATAGTCAGTTAAGTTACCATGTTTTTGGCAGACACCATGGTTTAACCATAGTAATATTGCAGTAACTATGAATAGTCAGTAAAGTAACCATGTTTTTTGGCAGACACCATGGTTTAACCATAGTAATATTGCAGTAACTATGAATAGTCAGTTAAGTTACCATGTTTTTTGGCAGACACCATGGTTTTACCATAGTAATATTGCAGTTACTATGAATAGTCAGTTAAGTTACCATGTTTTTGGCAGACACCATGGTTTTACCATAGTAATATTGCAGTAACTATGAATAGTCAGTTAAGTAACCATGTTTTTTGGCAGACACCATGGTTTAACCGTAGTAATATTGCAGTAACTATGAATAGTCAGTTAAGTAACCATGTTTTTGGCAGACACCATGGTTTTACCGTAGTAATATTGCAGTTACTATGAACAGTCAGTTAAGTTACCATGTTTTTGGCAGACACCATGGTTTTACCGTAGTAATATTACAGTAACTATGAATAGTCAGTTAAGTTACCATGTTTTTTGGCAGACACCATGGTTTTACCGTAGTAATATTACAGTAACTATGAATAGTCAGTTAAGTTACCATGTTTTTGGCAGACACCATGGTTTTACCATAGTAATATTGCAGTAACTATGAATAGTCAGTAAAGTAACCATGTTTTTGGCAGACACCATGGTTTAACCATAGTAATATTGCAGTAACTATGAATAGTCAGTTAAGTTACCATGTTTTTGGCAGACACCATGGTTTTACCGTAGTAATATTACAGTAACTATGAATAGTCAGTTAAGTTACCATGTTTTTGGCAGACACCATGGTTTTACCGTAGTAATATTACAGTAACTATGAATAGTCAGTTAAGTTACCATGTTTTTGGCAGACACCATGGTTTTACCGTAGTAATATTACAGTAACTATGAATAGTCAGTTAAGTTACCATGTTTTTGGCAGACACCATGGTTTTACCAAAGTAATATTGCAGTAACTATGAATAGTCAGTAAAGTAACCATGTTTTTTGGCAGACACCATGGTTTAACCGTAGTAATATTGCAGTAACTATGAATAGTCAGTTAAGTTACCATGTTTTTTGGCAGACGCCATGGTTTTACCGTAGTAATATTGCAGTAACTATGAATAGTCAATAAAGTAACCATGTTTTTTGGCAGACACCATGGTTTAACCATAGTAATATTGCAGTAACTATGAATAGTCAGTTAAGTTACCATGTTTTTGGCAGACACCATGGTTTTACCGTAGTAATATTACAGTAACTATGAATAGTCAGTTAAGTTACCATGTTTTTGGCAGACACCATGGTTTTACCGTAGTAATATTACAGTAACTATGAATAGTCAGTTAAGTTACCATGTTTTTGGCAGACACCATGGTTTTACCGTAGTAATATTACAGTAACTATGAATAGTCAGTTAAGTTACCATGTTTTTGGCAGACACCATGGTTTTACCAAAGTAATATTGCAGTAACTATGAATAGTCAGTAAAGTAACCATGTTTTTTGGCAGACACCATGGTTTAACCGTAGTAATATTGCAGTAACTATGAATAGTCAGTTAAGTTACCATGTTTTTTGGCAGACGCCATGGTTTTACCGTAGTAATATTGCAGTAACTATGAATAGTCAATAAAGTAACCATGTTTTTTGGCAGACACCATGGTTTAACCATAGTAATATTGCAGTAACTATGAATAGTCAGTTAAGTTACCATGTTTTTTGGCAGACACCATGGTTTTACCATAGTAATATTGCAGTTACTATGAATAGTCAGTTAAGTTACCATGTTTTTGGCAGACACCATGGTTTTACCGTAGTAATATTGCAGTAACTATGAATAGTCAGTAAAGTAACCATGTTTTTTGGCAGACACCATGGTTTAACCATAGTAATATTGCAGTAACTATGAATAGTCAGTTAAGTTACCATGTTTTTGGCAGACACCATGGTTTAACCATAGTAATATTGCAGTAACTATGAATAGTCAGTAAAGTAACCATGTTTTTTGGCAGACACCATGGTTTAACCATAGTAATATTGCAGTAACTATGAATAGTCAGTTAAGTTACCATGTTTTTTGGCAGACACCATGGTTTTACCATAGTAATATTGCAGTTACTATGAATAGTAAGTTAAGTTACCATGTTTTTGGCAGACACCATGGTTTTACCATAGTAATATTGCAGTAACTATGAATAGTCAGTTAAGTAACCATGTTTTTTGGCAGACACCATGGTTTAACCGTAGTAATATTGCAGTAACTATGAATAGTCAGTTAAGTAACCATGTTTTTGGCAGACACCATGGTTTTACCGTAGTAATATTGCAGTTACTATGAATAGTCAGTTAAGTTACCATGTTTTTGGCAGACACCATGGTTTTACCGTAGTAATATTACAGTAACTATGAATAGTCAGTTAAGTTACCATGTTTTTTGGCAGACACCATGGTTTTACCGTAGTAATATTACAGTAACTATGAATAGTCAGTTAAGTTACCATGTTTTTGGCAGACACCATGGTTTTACCATAGTAATATTGCAGTAACTATGAATAGTCAGTAAAGTAACCATGTTTTTGGCAGACACCATGGTTTTACCATAGTAATATTGCAGTTACTCTGAATAGTCAGTTAAGTTACCATGTTTTTGGCAGACACCATGGTTTTACCGTAGTAATATTGCAGTAACTATGAATAGTCAGTAAAGTAACCATGTTTTTTGGCAGACACCATGGTTTAACCATAGTAATATTGCAGTAACTATGAATAGTCAGTTAAGTTACCATGTTTTTGGCAGACACCATGGTTTAACCATAGTAATATTGCAGTAACTATGAATAGTCAGTAAAGTAACCATGTTTTTTGGCAGACACCATGGTTTAACCATAGTAATATTGCAGTAACTATGAATAGTCAGTTAAGTTACCATGTTTTTTGGCAGACACCATGGTTTTACCATAGTAATATTGCAGTTACTATGAATAGTCAGTTAAGTTACCATGTTTTTGGCAGACACCATGGTTTTACCATAGTAATATTGCAGTAACTATGAATAGTCAGTTAAGTAACCATGTTTTTTGGCAGACACCATGGTTTAACCATAGTAATATTGCAGTAACTATGAATAGTCAGTTAAGTAACCATGTTTTTGGCAGACACCATGGTTTTACCGTAGTAATATTGCAGTTACTATGAATAGTCAGTTAAGTTACCATGTTTTTGGCAGACACCATGGTTTTACCGTAGTAATATTGCAGTAACTATGAATAGTCAGTTAAGTTACCATGTTTTTTGGCAGACACCATGGTTTTACCATAGTAATATTGCAGTAACTATGAATAGTCAGTTAAGTTACCATGTTTTATGGCAGACACCATGGTTTTACCATAGTAATATTGCAGTTACTATGAATAGTTAGTTAAGTTACCATGTTTTTGGCAGACACCATGGTTTTACCATAGTAATATTGCAGTTACTATGAATAGTCAGTTAAGTAACCATGTTTTTTGGCAGACACCATGGTTTTACCATAGTAATATTGCAGTAACTATGAATAGTCAGTAAAGTAACCATGTTTTTGGCAGACACCATGGTTTAACCATAGTAATATTGCAGTAACTATGAATAGTCAGTTAAGTAACCATGTTTTTGGCAGACACCATGGTTTTACCGTAGTAATATTGCAGTTACTATGAATAGTCAGTTAAGTTACCATGTTTTTTGGCAGACACCATGGTTTTACCGTAGTAATATTACAGTAACTATGAATAGTCAGTTAAGTTACCATGTTTTTGGCAGACACCATGGTTTTACCATAGTAATATTGCAGTAACTATGAATAGTCAGTAAAGTAACCATGTTTTTGGCAGACACCATGGTTTAACCATAGTAATATTGCAGTAACTATGAATAGTCAGTTAAGTTACCATGTTTTTGGCAGACACCATGGTTTTACCGTAGTAATATTACAGTAACTATGAATAGTCAGTTAAGTTACCATGTTTTTGGCAGACACCATGGTTTTACCGTAGTAATATTACAGTAACTATGAATAGTCAGTTAAGTTACCATGTTTTTGGCAGACACCATGGTTTTACCGTAGTAATATTACAGTAACTATGAATAGTCAGTTAAGTTACCATGTTTTTGGCAGACACCATGGTTTTACCAAAGTAATATTGCAGTAACTATGAATAGTCAGTTAAGTTAACCATGTTTTTTGGCAGACACCATGGTTTTACCGTAGTAATATTGCAGTTACTATGAATAGTCAGTTAAGTTACCATGTTTTTGGCAGACACCATGGTTTTACCGTAGTAATATTGCAGTAACTATGAATAGTCAGTTAAGTAACCATGTTTTTGGCAGACACCATGGTTTTACCGTAGTAATATTACAGTAACTATGAATAGTCAGTTAAGTAACCATGTTTTTGGCAGACACCATGGTTTTACCGTAGTAATATTACAGTAACTATGAATAGTCAGTTAAGTTACCATGTTTTTTTGTCAGACACCATGGTTTTACCGTAGTAATATTGCAGTAACTATGAATAGTCAGTAAAGTAACCATGTTTTTTTGTCAGACACCATGGTTTTACCGTAGTAATATTGCAGTAACTATGAATAGTCAGTAAAGTAACCATGTTTTTTTGTCAGACACCATGGTTTTACCGTAGTAATATTGCAGTAACTATGAATAGTCAGTAAAGTAACCATGTTTTTTTGTCAGACACCATGGTTTTACCGTAGTAATATTGCAGTAACTATGAATAGTCAGTAAAGTAACCATGTTTTTTTGTCAGACACCATGGTTTTACCGTAGTAATATTGCAGTAACGATGAATAGTCAGTAAAGTAACCATGTTTTTTTGTCAGACACCATGGTTTTACCGTAGTAATATTGCAGTAACGATGAAGAGTCAGTAAAGTAACCATGTTTTTTTGTCAGACACCATGGTTTTACCGTAGTAATATTGCAGTAACGATGAACAGTCAGTTAAGTAACCATGTTTTTTTGTCAGACACCATGGTTTTACCGTAGTAATATTGCAGTAACGATGAACAGTCAGTTAAGTAACCATGTTTTTTTGTCAGACACCATGGTTTTACCGTAGTAATATTGCAGTAACGATGAACAGTCAGTAAAGTAACCATGTTTTTTGGCAGACACCATGGTTTTACCGTAGTAATATTGCAGTAACGATGAACAGTCAGTAAAGTAACCATGTTTTTTGGCAGACACCATGGTTTTACCGTAGTAATATTGCAGTAACGACGAACAGTCAGTAAAGTAACCATGTTTTTTGGCAGACACCATGGTTTTACAGTAGTAATATTGCAGTACCTATGAACAGTCAGTTAAGTTACCATGTTTTTTGGCAGACACCATGGTTTTACCGTAGTAATATTGCAGTAACTATGAACAGTCAGTAAAGTAACCATGTTTTTTTGTCAGACACCATGGTTTTACCGTAGTAATATTGCAGTAACTATGAACAGTCAGTAAAGTAACCATGTTTTTTTGTCAGACACCATGGTTTTACCGTAGTAATATTGCAGTAACTATGAACAGTCAGTAAAGTAACCATGTTTTTTTGGCAGACACCATGGTTTTACCGTAGTAATATTGCAGTAACTATGAACAGTCAGTAAAGTTACCATGTTTTTGGCAGACACCATGGTTTTACCGTAGTAATATTGCAGTAACTATGAACAGTCAGTAAAGTAACCATGTTTTTTGGCAGACACCATGGTTTTACCGTAGTAATATTGCAGTAACTATGAACAGTCAGTAAAGTTACCATGTTTTTTTGGCAGACACCATGGTTTAACCGTAGTAATATTGCAGTAACTATGAACAGTCAGTTAAGTTACCATGTTTTTTGGCAGACACCATGGTTTTACCGTAGTAATATTGCAGTAACTATGAATAGTCAGTTAAGTTACCATGTTTTTTGGCAGACACCATGGTTTTACCGTAGTAATATTGCAGTAACTATGAATAGTCAGTTAAGTTACCATGTTTTTGGCAGACACCATGGTTTAACCATAGTAATATTGCAGTTACTATGAATAGTCAGTTAAGTTACCATGTTTTTGGCAGACACCATGGTTTTACCATAGTAATATTGCAGTTACTATGAATAGTCAGTTAAGTTACCATGTTTTTGGCAGACACCATGGTTTAACCATAGTAATATTGCAGTAACTATGAATAGTCAGTTAAGTTACCATGTTTTTGGCAGACACCATGGTTTTACCATAGTAATATTGCAGTAACTATGAATAGTCAGTTAAGTTACCATGTTTTTTGGCAGACACCATGGTTTAACCGTAGTAATATTGCAGTAACTATGAATAGTCAGTTAAGTAACCATGTTTTTGGCAGACACCATGGTTTTACCGTAGTAATATTACAGTAACTATGAATAGTCAGTTAAGTTACCATGTTTTTGGCAGACACCATGGTTTTACCATAGTAATATTGCAGTAACTATGAATAGTCAGTTAAGTAACCATGTTTTTTGGCAGACACCATGGTTTAACCATAGTAATATTGCAGTAACTATGAATAGTCAGTTAAGTAACCATGTTTTTGGCAGACACCATGGTTTTACCGTAGTAATATTGCAGTTACTATGAATAGTCAGTTAAGTTACCATGTTTTTGGCAGACACCATGGTTTTACCATAGTAATATTGCAGTAACTATGAATAGTCAGTTAAGTTACCATGTTTTTTGGCAGACACCATGGTTTTACCATAGTAATATTGCAGTTACTATGAATAGTCAGTTAAGTTACCATGTTTTTTTGGCAGACACCATGGTTTTACCATAGTAATATTACAGTAACTATGAATAGTCAGTTAAGTTACCATGTTTTTGGCAGACACCATGGTTTTACCGTAGTAATATTGCAGTAACTATGAATAGTCAGTTAAGTTACCATGTTTTTTGGCAGACACCATGGTTTTACCATAGTAATATTACAGTAACTATGAATAGTCAGTTAAGTTACCATGTTTTTGGCAGACACCATGGTTTTACCATAGTAATATTGCAGTAACTATGAATAGTCAGTAAAGTAACCATGTTTTTTGGCAGACACCATGGTTTAACCATAGTAATATTGCAGTAACTATGAATAGTCAGTTAAGTTACCATGTTTTTGGCAGACACCATGGTTTAACCATAGTAATATTGCAGTAACTATGAATAGTCAGTAAAGTAACCATGTTTTTTGGCAGACACCATGGTTTAACCGTAGTAATATTGCAGTAACTATGAATAGTCAGTAAAGTAACCATGTTTTTTGGCAGACACCATGGTTTAACCGTAGTAATATTGCAGTAACTATGAATAGTCAGTAAAGTAACCATGTTTTTTGGCAGACACCATGGTTTAACCGTAGTAATATTGCAGTAACTATGAATAGTCAGTAAAGTAACCATGTTTTTTGGCAGACACCATGGTTTTACCGTAGTAATATTACAGTAACTATGAATAGTCAGTTAAGTTACCATGTTTTTGGCAGACACCATGGTTTTACCGTAGTAATATTGCAGTAACTATGAATAGTCAGTTAAGTTACCATGTTTTTTGGCAGACACCATGGTTTTACCGTAGTAATATTGCAGTTACTATGAATAGTCAGTTAAGTTACCATGTTTTTTGGCAGACACCATGGTTTTACCGTAGTAATATTGCAGTAACTATGAATAGTCAGTTAAGTTACCATGTTTTTTGGCAGACACCATGGTTTTACCGTAGTAATATTGCAGTAACTATGAACAGTCAGTTAAGTTACCATGTTTTTGGCAGACACCATGGTTTAACCGTAGTAATATTACAGTAACTATGAACAGTCAGTTAAGTTACCATGTTTTTGGCAGACACCATGGTTTTACCGTAGTAATATTACAGTAACTATGAACAGTCAGTTAAGTTACCATGTTTTTGGCAGACACCATGGTTTTACCGTAGTAATATTGCAGTAACTATGAATAGTCAGTAAAGTAACCATGTTTTTTGGCAGACACCATGGTTTAACCGTAGTAATATTGCAGTAACTATGAATAGTCAGTAAAGTAACCATGTTTTTTGGCAGACACCATGGTTTAACCGTAGTAATATTGCAGTAACTATGAATAGTCAGTAAAGTAACCATGTTTTTTGGCAGACACCATGGTTTTACCGTAGTAATATTACAGTAACTATGAATAGTCAGTTAAGTTACCATGTTTTTGGCAGACACCATGGTTTTACCGTAGTAATATTACAGTAACTATGAATAGTCAGTTAAGTTACCATGTTTTTGGCAGACACCATGGTTTTACCGTAGTAATATTACAGTAACTATGAATAGTCAGTTAAGTTACCATGTTTTTGGCAGACACCATGGTTTTACCATAGTAATATTGCAGTAACTATGAATAGTCAGTAAAGTAACCATGTTTTTTGGCAGACACCATGGTTTTACCGTAGTAATATTGCAGTTACTATGAATAGTCAGTTAAGTTACCATGTTTTTGGCAGACACCATGGTTTTACCGTAGTAATATTACAGTAACTATGAATAGTCAGTTAAGTAACCATGTTTTTGGCAGACACCATGGTTTTACCGTAGTAATATTACAGTAACTATGAATAGTCAGTTAAGTTATCATGTTTTTTTGTCAGACACCATGGTTTTACCGTAGTAATATTGCAGTAACGATGAATAGTCAGTAAAGTAACCATGTTTTTTTGTCAGACACCATGGTTTTACCGTAGTAATATTGCAGTAACGATGAATAGTCAGTAAAGTAACCATGTTTTTTTGTCAGACACCATGGTTTTACCGTAGTAATATTGCAGTAACGATGAACAGTCAGTTAAGTAACCATGTTTTTTTGTCAGACACCATGGTTTTACTGTAGTAATATTGCAGTAACGATGAACAGTCAGTAAAGTAACCATGTTTTTTGTCAGACACCATGGTTTTACCGTAGTAATATTGCAGTAACGATGAACAGTCAGTAAAGTAACCATGTTTTTTGTCAGACACCATGGTTTTACCGTAGTAATATTGCAGTAACTATGAACAGTCAGTAAAGTAACCATGTTTTTTTGTCAGACACCATGGTTTTACCGTAGTAATATTGCAGTAACTATGAACAGTCAGTAAAGTAACCATGTTTTTTTGTCAGACACCATGGTTTTACCGTAGTAATATTGCAGTAACTATGAACAGTCAGTAAAGTAACCATGTTTTTGGCAGACACCATGGTTTTACCGTAGTAATATTGCAGTAACTATGAACAGTCAGTAAAGTAACCATGTTTTTTGGCAGACACCATGGTTTTACCGTAGTAATATTGCAGTAACTATGAACAGTCAGTAAAGTAACCATGTTTTTTGGCAGACACCATGGTTTTACCGTAGTAATATTGCAGTAACTATGAACAGTCAGTTAAGTAACCATGTTTTTTGGCAGACACCATGGTTTTACCGTAGTAATATTGCAGTAACTATGAACAGTCAGTAAAGTTACCATGTTTTTGGCAGACACCATGGTTTTACCGTAGTAATATTGCAGTAACTATGAACAGTCAATAAAGTAACCATGTTTTTTGGCAGACACCATGGTTTTACCGTAGTAATATTGCAGTAACTATGAACAGTCAGTAAAGTAACCATGTTTTTTGGCAGACACCATGGTTTTACCGTAGTAATATTGCAGTAACTATGAACAGTCAGTAAAGTTACCATGTTTTTTGGCAGACACCATGGTTTTACCATAGTAATATTGTAGTAACTATGAATAGTCAGTTAAATAAACCATAAAAAACACAAAATTATGATTTTGATTACCACAGTTTTAGTTTCCTTGTATTATACTATGGTTTTATTACGAATATCAATGTTAAAACATGGTTACTGTAATAAAACCGTGGTAAAGTTATTATGTGGGAAGGCAAAAGTATTTCAGAAAAACCCGCCCTGTCCTCTAAGGGACTCTATGATGTAGTTTATTACAAGTGAATAAATTAAAACTGCAAAAATATCGCGTGACTGACGATACACGGAAAGTAATATGTAATGATATTATTATTACAATATAATACTTTCCGGTGTAGGCCCATCTGTGTCTAATAACTCAAAAATAAGCCAGCGACCGTGACTGACTAATCAAAACTATATATATATATATATATATATATCAAATTGTAATTATTCGGTATTTGAAAATGAACCTATAAAGGAAATTATACCGCTTTAATGTGGCAGACAAACGGGACGGGCCTTTTACGAGTTTGTTACGAACGTTAACTACGAAAACATCGCTTACCTGACACAAACTGTACGAAAACTGAGAGCAAGATCCACTTTAGATGTTGCGCCATTTTCGTACAAAATACGCTTTCACGCACTTATTCTCCTATATTTTGCGCATAAAATACAGGCCCGTGTTAAGTTACCGACACACCCGCAGAAACGGATAAAGGAAGTCAGAGAAAACGAAAGTGAAAGTGTTGAGAAGGTAACGCCCCGGCAGCCTAAGTCTCGCAAAAGTCTCATTCGCTGTTACTAAGTTTAGGTTTAATGGTAGGTTTAGGGGTACGTGCGGGCTTAGGTTTTCTGTAGGACTCCAAATAACCACAATAAACACTGTGTTTGAACGTCTCATGCAGCTCTCGCGCCACCTGTGGTAGCCCCGTTATTTAACGTTGAGATATCTCCCTGCGGGACCATCTCTGGCATTTGGATTTCCCTGAAGGTTCAGCAGTTTAGCGTCCTCTTGTAAATGTTCACGGTATATCTAATAGCTCAAGCTGCAATTAATCAAAATCAACCGTGAACAAGAAGAGAGCATGTTAATAACTATACAGTTCAGAAACAATTAATCTCTGTCAATATTGTCTGGTTATTTCTCACGCCACATGTGGCTAATTTCTCACTTGAAATCATTTTACAATAGGCCAGCAGCTGACTGACAACTGGGAAAGTACAAAAACAAGACACAATATTTGAAAATAAAGCAAACTTTACAGCTTTAGAGATTCCAAAAACACACACTAGCCTTATGGGATAAGCCAAAGATGATTTATTTAGTCACTTCTATTTAAACGAATGGGAGAAATTGGAACGCACAACGGTCAACGGATGTAGAAAGGAAGTCCCGCCTTACAGGTAAAAGAGCCAATCACCTTTTAGATACAGACATCGCCTGTCAATCAACTAGAGCACGCATGCGCATTAGCTAAACAAGCCGGGGAAATGGCATTTTTTAGCGTAATATGAGGTTAAGAATCACAATTTATGATTCCAGTATTGTCAGCTTTTATTGTTGATTTTAAATATGTTCTTTGATCGTAATCTTGACCAACCATTTATGATATTTCGGTGTTTCCCCATTTAAGTAGATAGGAGCTGCACTGGCATGACTGGAAATAACCTCCCAAGAGTGATCAAAAGATGACCAACAGTGGACTGACTTGCTAGAAAGACTTTGGATGAGCTAGATATAATGCTAACTGTTCGCATCACGCAAAACGCTAATTTTATTATGAAATTTAAATGCATAAATCTTAAAAAAAAAAAAAAAAAAAAAAAAAAAAAAAAAAAAAAAGTGTAGCCTAGCACAAACATCAATTTGGAATAAGCTTTGTACATACAAAAAATCATTTTCAGATTTACGCATTTCAATTCCATGTTAAATATGTTTTAACTTCTCATAAATATTTGTAACCACAAATAAAATACACTATAATAGTTACCTATTCATAGTTATAGCTTAGAGAAAAATGCATGTTAACATTATCAACATTAAATTTTATTTGGTGGCGTAGTGGACTAAAGCACTGAACTGGTAAGCAAAAGGTTGTTGGTTCAATCCCCACAGCCACCACCATTGTGTCCTTGAGCAAGGCACTTAACTACAGGTTGCTCCAGGGGGATTGTCCCTGTAATAAGGGCACTGTAAGTCACTTTGGATAAAAGCGTCTGCCAAATGCATAAATGTAAATGTAACATATTATAAGATATATTATAAGTCATTATGAATGCATTATAAAACATGGGCTTCATAGAAAGTGTAACGAAGTATTAATATGCAATGCAAACTTCTACATATGTATACCATGTACTGTATTTTATTGTAGTAACAATTCTACAGGCTATATTACAGTTTGCAGATCCATACACAGATGCACACAGGCTTTTATGAGCTTCTCATTATTGGTACAGTCTTTAAGAATGCCAATATCTCTGGGGGCCTGTGTAGCTCAGCGAGTAAAGACGCTGACGACCACACCTGGAGTCAGGAGTTCAAATCCAGGGTGTGCTGAGTGACTCCAGCCAGGTCTCCTAAGCAACCAAATTGGCCAGGTTGCTAGGGAGGGTAGAGTCACATGGGGTAACCTCCTTGTGGTCGCTATAATGTGGTTCTCACTCTCGGTGGGGCACGTGGTGAGTTGTGCGTGGATGCCGCAGAGAATAGCGTGAAGCCTCCACATGCGCTATGTCTCCGTAGTAACGCACTCAACAAGCCATGTGATAAGATGTGTGGATTAACGGTCTCAGACGTGGAGGCAACTGAGATTCGTCCTCCACCACCTGTACATCTGGTCTTCCACATCTCTTTCTGTCCTTGTTACAGCCAGTTGTCCTTTGTCTTTAAAGACTGTAGTGTACACCTTTGTATGAAATCTTCAATTTTTTTAGCAATTTCAAGCATTGTATAGCCTTCATTCCTCAAAACAATGATTGACTGATGAGTTTCTAGAGAAAGCTGTTTCTTTTTTGCCATTTTTGACCTAATATTGACCTTAAGACATGCCAGTCTATTGCATAGTGTTAACTCAAAAACAAACACAAAGACAATGTTAAGCTTCATTTAACGAACAAATATCTTTCAGCTGTGTTTAATATAATGGCAAGTGATTTTCTAGTAACAAATGATCAATTTAGCATGATTACTCAAGGATAAGGTGTTGGAGTGATGGCTGCTGTCTAGATTTGATCAAAAATGACTTTTTTCAAATAGTGATGGTGCTGTTTTGTATGTCCTGACTATACTTTCTGATCAGCTGAATGCAACTTTGGTGAATTAAAGTACCAATTTCCTTCCGAAACAACAAAATCTGTACATTATTCCAAACTTTTGGCCACACTGTAGGTATTTATTACCTATAGTAAAACATTCTAAATTATTAAAAAAGTAATTGTAGAATTAATTCATGATAATAGTTTATAGAAAAAAAGTGACAATTTATGTTCATATCATATATTGAGCTGTATGGAATACACTTAATAGTAAATATGTATAGGACAGAAGAGAGTAAACACACGCGTTCATACACTGGAATATTCAAACATGCATGTGATACTTTTGTCTAATGTTAACCAATTCAAATTTGCATTGAACTTTGAACTTAGTGGCTGTTTGTTTTTCTGCAACTTATAAGATTATGTCCCTCTGTTTACTATGGCCTTGGTGGCACGAGGGGGACCTACACAATATTAAGCAGGTGGTTTCAATGTTGTGGCTGATCGGTGTGTGTACATACTGGTGTGTGGTGAGTGTACTGGTGCACTATGGCTGCTGTTTTATCATCCAGGTGGATGCTGCACACTGGTGGAGGTTGAGGAGAGTCCCGTTCACTGTGTAAAGCGCTTCGAGTGTAGTGTCAGAAAAGCACATATATAAATGTAACGTTCATTCATACATACACAGACTCAACAAAGGGGGTGGCATAAATCTAAATTACATATTTGACAAAGAATATGTATTACTCTAATATTACTCCATGAAACAAATTTGCAGTGCTAGAGAAAACGTAAAACACATTTCATAAAGCCAAAACATCAAGGTACTGACATCATACAGCCTTGTTTTGTGAGGTTTTTCATAAAACATACTGTGAACATTTTTGTCTTGAAATAAAAGGTAAATTAATAAATGTTGTAAATAGACAACTAGGGAATACAGAGACAAAGTGAATATAATACTGCATTTATTTCATTTGTTATCATTTAAATGTACTCCAGTTTTGTTTTTTATTGTGGTTGGAGAACATTTTATCTCGAATTAAAAACAAATCTAAAGTCCAGTTGTAATGACTGTATACACACGTGCGCGCACACACACACACACACACACGTGCATTTCACGAATGCTAACTTACATTATTGCATTACAATTACTCTATTTTGTCGTGAATTTTAATAACATCGTAGATAAATAAAAATGAAAAAAAAAAAAACTATGAGAATAAATTAATAAAAAAGCAGATGGCTTGTGTATGATACTGTAGACCACAAAGTCTGCGGCTTTCCCTTTAACTAAGAACACATTACCAGACATCTAAGAGCAAATGTTGCAGCCACCAAGGGTTCATTTTCAGAGTAACAACAGAGCAGGTGATGACCCAATAACTTCCTTAATTTATCCTTATCTAAGAAAAAAAAAAAAAGTGTTCCATTATGGTTCCTTCCTTAAAAGAAAAACCAGCAACATACATTTAACACCATTCAGGCAAGCCATTTTACATTTTTATACATTCAATGTCATATACTAAAATAAACGATGTATGCACGGACCACAGGAGGGAGGTTCTGCAACCTCTCATCCGCTAAATTATTCAGGTTTACATGTTTGTCAAACTCCTCTCGGTCAGTGGGGTCATTCAATGGAGCACTTTTCAATGCAAAAAAAAAAAAGCTAATGATAATTTCGAAGAAAGTTCATTTTAGGTCAGTCTAATTTGGTGTTTAACATTGCAAAATTAACAACTTAAAATGGTAACAGATAAATGAAACACAAGTTTTACATTAAAATACAAAAATCAAACAGTGTGAATGAAGAACATTTTTAGCTTTACATTAGTATATTTGATGTGGCAGACAAAATAATGACAAAGGTTTGAAATAAAGGTTAATACGTGACTCCAAAACATTACAAATATACTTCCAAAACAATTCTCACATCTCACAGCTTTTCTGGACAAAAAATCCACTGTAAAAATAAGTAGTTGTGCAAGCCCTAATATACACAGATGTTTACACAATAATACATCTCAGAATGGGTGATGATTCATAAACATTTGCAATCCAAATCTAATTTCAGTACATATCTAATTTGAATTTGATTATTAATTTTTTTGTAGTATGGATGTATTTAGTTTATTTTATGTAAATTTTTCTAAAGACACGTGACATGTTTGTTTGTTTCTCATTCAGGACACATGTTTGATGTCAAGCTGCAAGATGTAGAAAAATTAATGGGACAAATTTTCAGTAATCATGTTAAATAATCATGATCTCAATATTGACCAAAATAATCATGATTATGATTTTTGCCATAATCGAGCAGCCCTAACTTGCAGATAACATTGTGGATGATCGGTCCTAAAATCAGATTTGAAAAACACATCAAGATCAAGCAAACTCAATGTTCAAACTCATGGGCGATTTATAAAAAAATGTAAATAATATTGAAAAGTTTACATATGGTCCTTTCTATTGAATTGTTAATTCTAGAAAAAACAAAATCAAAGACTGTTCGTGTTGAAGACGTTTCTCCAGACAAATGATTCTTCAGATTTGGTAGATACGGTTCAGATAAAGGTTTCCCCGCCATAATGCAGAAGCTTGTTGTTTATCAGATGTAGCGCTGTTATTTTCTAGAATGTAAAATAAACAACAAGAGGACTTTGTCTATTAGGCAAACCAAACCACAGCAACAATGCGTACAAACATATGCTGACATATGCAAACTGATCTCCATTGATAAAATGGTATTGATATTAAGGGCAATGATATGAACTTTACATTAAGAGATCAAGAATGATTAAGAAAAAGAGAAGCATCAGACCTTATCAAGCTAGACATCCATTCCCAACTATGAATCCTGATTTTTCACCTCATTTGGGGTTGCATATACAGTCACAGTACCATCCAGCGGCTCATTAACTATGAAAACACAACCATTACATAAACAGGAGTCAAGAACATGAAATAACTAACAGCGAGTGTCATTAAAAATCAAGTTGTTATCTAAAGAAACATTTCAACCAGCAGAGTGAAGAACGATAAACATCTCATTGCTTATATAAAAATAAAACTAGTTTTCCAGTGTCTTTATCCATCATAATGTGTTCAGTGTTTCCCCTAGGATTTTTCTCAGCAGCGGTGCTGTTATGCACACGTGTTTTGAGTTTGCAACGCCAGACCCATATTAACATGCATTGGTGGAGGAATAGCTTATAACTGAGGTGTCAAACTCAATTGTAGCCTGCGCCGCATCAGGATTTATTTGTGCCCTCAAAGGACCCGTTGAAAATGTGGCACCAACACATGCTTTGGTAGCACCCATGCAATTACCAATAACACTGCATATTTTGTGCATTCTGGGCTGTAAGGAATAAGGACAGTGAGGACTGTCCGATGGCTCTGGGCCAGTGTGAGAGAGATTCGAGTCAGTTGCTAGAACTATCACTTGCCCGATCGGGCCAGTGCAACATGTATAACATTAGTGCAAGCAGACAACAAGTGAGACAGCACAAAAATTACACGGAGAGAACAATGTTAAAAAGGACATTTTTGTCAAATTTTTTTTATTTCTCGATGTTGATGATAATGTCGACAATCGTTTTAGCCCTTGTTCATACAATGTAAGTAAACGGGTGCCATCAGTCTGCTGGCTATTTGACAGTCCAAAAGTCATATTTAGGCAGCATGAAAGTAATCCACACGACTCCAGTCAATCAATTAATGTCTTCTGAAGCAAATGGATAGATATGTGTAAAAATTAAACCGATAATTAAAACTTTATTAACTTAAAAAATAAATTCAGACACATCAGTGATGTGCACGCACTTTGTATACAACAGAGGAATGAACGTCAGGCGAGAATTAGGTCATTTCAAACTGAAATACAGCACTGGGTGGAAGCAACGATTTAAAGTTAAAAAACCTTTTAATTATCGATTTGTTTCATACACCAACCTATTGTTTTGCCAAATTGGATTACTTTCATGCTGCCTAAATATGACGTTTGGACCATCAAATATAGGGCTGAATATCGTCTGAATATCATCAAATATAGGGCTGAAACTTTTCAACAACGTCAACAATAAAAAACTGTCAACAACATTTTTCGTTGTCAAATAGTCGTTTTATCTCATTTAATGTAAAATGAGATCACAATAAACTCTAATGATGACACGAGAGAGCAGCACTGCAGATCACGACTGACTGAGGAGAGGAAGAATTATACAGATCACAGTCCAGATGCACTATAAACTTTCCAAACAGCTTCAGGTGATGTAGATCGTGAAGTATGAGGGAATTATAATGCAAAAATATAAAAGAAGTAAATACAGAAGCACTCTCGTTGTGGAATAAGTGGAGCTGGAGCAAAACCTGCATGTCGAGCGTCTTTAAAGGAAACACCCCGGCGTTACATCTTTAATGCAGTTATATTTAATGGGTTATAGCTTTATTAAAGTTCAAATTATACGGAAGCAGATCATGTAAATAACTACAAACTCCAAAACTGGCATTTCTCTGTGCAGTCAGCGCCTCTACTATGAGTTGTGTGAATGTCCCGATCTAAGGGGGAGAGACTGAAACTGCACCCGGCTGATGCACACTCTGTCACGAAGACGCTCATCCCTCAAGCGCACACGCTTAATGCAGCTAGATTATAACGTGATGACTCGTGATTTATTCAATCATAATATATGTGTCACTGTGCATTTTTTATCCTGAAGAACATTGTCAATACGCAGCTTTATTAATGAGAGAGAGTTTGTTTTTTGTGAGTTAAAGATGGATTGAAGTGAACAGAAAAGTGAGAGAGGTTTTTGATTTGTTTTTGTTTTGGCTTGTTTTCCAATATAAATATCTAAAACTCCTTTAAAACAATGTACTTTAACTTTAGCAGCTATACTGTAGAAGACAAAATTGTTATCTGAGAATGTTGAATATAATATTAAAAATACAAAAATTTTAAAACACCTACAAATCCTTTAAAAAAAGATGCATTCACATGAGAAGCAGCATATAAGATAATTAGACTTGCTTTTAGAGAATAGATTTTGAATATAAGTATATTTTGTCTTTACTGCACTCGCAGAAGTATAACCAAGTGAAAAAAACACCCTTATATACAAAATACACTTATATTTAATTACTCTAAATATCTCATATGTTGCTTTTCAAGCAAATATATCTTGGTTTAAGGATTTTTAGAATATTTTAAATAGAAAACGTCCTGGTTACTTTCGTAACTTCCGTTCCCTGATGGAGGGAACGAGACGTTGTGTCGATGTAGTGACACTAGGGGTCACTCTTGGGAGCCCTAAACACCTCTGCTTTTTGAAAAAATGCCAATGGGAACTGGCGAGTGGAATTTGCATGCCACTCCCCCGGACAAAAGGAGCTGGTATGCAACCACTCATTCAGGTTTTGTGCTGAGGAGCCGAGACAAGGTCCTGGCCATTTCAGCGGGTAGTTCAGTGTTGTGGCAAGAGGGACACAATGTCTCGTTCCCTCCATCAGGGAACGGAGGTTACGAAAGTAACCAGGACGTTCCCTATCTGTCACTCACTCGACGTTGTGTCAATGTAGTGACACTAGGGGTCCCTATACGAAACGCCACAACTAGCTGAACTGTGTTACGTGGACTGGCAGTGCGAGACGGGCAAACTGCTGTGTGCCTCGTAACCAGCGCACCAGGCCGTAATGTAACCTCCCCCAACGCTCTTATGAACGTCGAACGGTCCTTTGGGAACAAGTCGACTGCCCAACAAATAGGGAAAGTCTAGCCCAGCAGTGGCCTCTTTTCCTCTTTTTTCTCCCCAAAAAGAGTGGAATTTTGTTTACCGGCTGGGGGCCATAAGTGTCTACGTCGGGGGGGTGTCACTCCCAAGGGGAAGACACCGCGGAGACCACACACCCCCGGGGTCACATGGTCTTAACGAGTCTTGTTGGAAGTATGTCATGTGGAGAAGTCTCCTGGTAGGTCCTACCCAACGGGGGAGGAGTTCTACAAGCATGGTGACTGGGAGCAGAGGAACCTCTGCCCAAGGAAGACGCAGTTTACCGACAGGGAAACGATTTAGTGGAAGACATATCACATGGGGTCACCTATGGGGAACCAGCGCATGTGGAGCACCTACCCCAGTACAGGGCTTAGTTAGCACAGGGCTAAGGAGGAAAGTCATCCAGGGATCACAACTTGTGAACGCGACTGGGAGTCAAAAGCGCACATCTTCACCTCATGGGAGGGGAAAGGCGCTATGCGCAAGTGGTACACCCGGCAAGCTGTTCCGGAACTTACCTGCTCATACATGACAACACACGGGATGAAACCGGCTCAACCCGGAGATTATAAAACCTTGCAAAGGTGTTGGTTGTTGCCCAGCCCGCTGCTATGCAGATGTCTGCCAAAGAGGCGCCACTGGTCAGGGCCCAGGAGGCCGCTACACTCCTAGTAGAGTGGGCTCGTAGCCCCACGGGGGGCGACACGTCCTGAGCGTGATATGCCATCACGATGGCGTCAACGACCCAGTGGGCAATCCTCTGTTTGGAGACAGTGCTTCCTTTCCGCTGTCCACCAAAGCAGACAAAGAGCTGCTCGGAGCTTCTAAAGCTCTGCGTGCAATCCAAATAGATGCGTAAAGCACACACCAGACACAGCAACACCAAGGCTGGGTCTGCCTCCTCCTGGGGCAGTGCTTGCAGGTTCACCACCTGATCCCAAAAATGGGTTGTGGGAACCTTGGGCACATAGCCCGGTCGGGGTCTCAGGATCACGTGAGAGTAACCCGGACCGAACTCCAGGCACGATTCGCTGACAGGGAACACCTGCAGGTCCCCTACCCTCTTGATGGAAGTGAGCGCAGTCAGGAGGGCAGTTTTCAAGAGAGTGCCTTAAGCTCAACTGACTCCAGGGGCTCAAAGGGAGCTCCCCGTAGACACTGAAGGACTTCAGAGAGGTCCCACGAGGGGATGAGGCGCGGTCTCGAGGGATTCAACCTCCTAGCGCCTCTCAGGAACCTGATGATCAAGTCGTGCTTCCCCAAATACTTACCATCCACTACATCATGATGTGCCAAAATGGTGGCTACATACACCTTCAAGGTGGAGGGGGACAGCTGTCCTTCCAGCCTCTTCTGCAGGAAGGAAAGCATTGATCCGACTAAGCATCTCTGGGGTCTTCACGTCGGGAAGAACACCACTTTGTGAACAGACACCACTTCAAGGCATACAGGCGCTTTGTAGAGGGAGCCCTAGCCTGAGTGATCGTGTCTACCACTGCGGGTGGTAGGCAACTTCAGGTCTTCCGCGTCCCGTCCAAGGGCCAGACGTGGAGATTCCAGAGGTCTGGTGGTGGGTGACAGATGGTGCCCCATCCCTGAGAAAGAAGGTCCTTCCTCAGGGGAATTCGCCAGGGGGGTCGCCAAAATATGACTTTTGGACCATCAAAGTGCTGGAACCGAGAACATCCAATATAAGGACCGGACAGAGCTCTAACTTTTTCTAGAAATCTTCATTTGTGTTCTGATGAAGAAAGATAGTCATACACATCTGGGATGGCATCAGGGTAAGTGAATAATGAGAGAATTTTCATTTTTGGGTGAACTATTTCTTTAATGCTAAAAGTAGCTCCTAAACCCACGACAGCTTAGAAGTCGTCCTGAGTACTTCTAACTCCCTAAGAGTGACTCAAATGATCCGACACATGTCCAATGTCGTCAATCCACATTAAAAACAATATAATACAATATTATTATGACATTGACCGTTTAAGAAGTAATCGCCTGAATAACAAATGAGTCGATGTATTTTAGTAATATATTATAATATTATAAATATTATAATGTGGACATTGACCATGGTATCGCCTGAATCGCTAGGTTATTTTCATTATTGTAAACTTCAAGATGCAGTTACCTCTCCCATGAATAGAAACAACCCAATATCACTGGGAATAAAGGTTTTGACTACTCTGCGCTCCCTGGCCACATTAAAACTAAACTGTGCAGTGCGGATGAATTCGGAATTTCTCTTATCCGTCAGCAGAATCATCTATCGAACTACATATGCCAAACTTTATGTATATATCCTCGAGATATTGTCCGACAATTCATAGCGTATTTTTTCCTGTTGATGCGTGCTCGCTTCAGAGAAAAAAGGGGGCAATCACAGCCATTGCAGGGATACCCGGTGTATTGGATAAAGAATGAAGAAATGTTCATCAACCAAAATGTAAAAAAAAAAAAATCTATCTATATATCTACAGTGCATCCGGAAAGTATTCACAGCGCTTCACTTTTTCCACATTTTGTTATGTTACAGCCTTATTCCAAAATGGATTAAATTCATTATTTTCCTCAAAATTCTACAAACAATACCCCATAATGACAACATGAAAGGAGTTTGTTTGAAATCTTTGACACTCAAAATTGAGCTCAGGTGCATCCTGTTTCCACTGGTAAATTCAGTTGATTGGACATGATTTGGAAAGGCACACACCTGTCTATATAAGGTCCCACAGGTAACAGTGCATGTCAGAGCACAAACCAAGCCATGAAGTCCAAGGAATTGTCTGTAGACCTCCGAGACAGGATTGTATCGAGGCACAGATCTGGGGAAGGGTACAGAAAAATTTCTGCAGTATTGAAGGTCCCAATGAGCACAGTGGCCTCCATCATCCTTAAATGGAAGAAGTTTAGAACCACCAGGACTCTTCCTAGAGCTGAGCGATCGGGGGAGAAGGGCCTTAGACAGGGAGGTGACCAAGAACCTGATGGTCACTCTGACAGAGCTCCAGCATTTCTCTGTGGAGAGAGGAGAACCTTCCAGAAGAACAACCATCTCTGCAGCACTCCACCAATCAGGCCTGTATGGTAGAGTGGCCAGATGGAAGCCACTCCTCAGTAAAAGGCACATGGCAGCCTGCCTGGAGTTTGCCAAAAGGCACCTGAAGGACTCTCAGACCATGAGAAACAAAGATTGAACTCTTTGGCATGAATGGCAAGCGTCATGTCTGGAGGAAACCAGGCACTGCTCATCACCTGGACAACACCATCCCTACAGTGAAGCATGGTGGTGGCAGCATCATGCTGTGGGGATGTTTTTCAGCGGCAGGACTGGGAGACGAGTCAGGATCGTGGGAAAGATGAATGCAGCAATGTACAGAGACATCCTTGATGAAAACCTGCTCCAGAGCACTCTGGACCTCAGACCTTCTTCTAATAACACTTATTAAGAATTTGGGCACTGAAGACACAAGTTTGTTAAGTTTAGAAAGTGGAATTTCCCCCATTCATCCATTACATAAGTCTTTAGCTGCACAACTGTATGGGGTCTTCATTGCCAGATGGTTTGCTTAATAATGTGCCAGATTCTCAATTGGAGACCGGTCTGGACTGCAGGCAGGCAAATCTAGCACGCACACTCTCTACTTACACAGCCATGCACTTGAAATCCAGGCAGTATGTGGTTTGAAATTGTTCTGCTGGAAAATGCAGGGACTTCCCTGGAAAAGACGGTGCTGGATGGCAGTATATGTTGCTCCAAAATTTGTACATATCTGTATGCATTAATGGTGCCCTCACAGATGTGCAAGTTACCCATGCCATGGGCACTGACACACCCCTGGCCCATATAGACACTGGCTTTTGGACCTGATGCTAATAAACAGCCTGGATGGCCCTTTTCCTCTTTGGCACGGCTGTGTTTTTCAAAAACAAAAAGAAATGTGGACTCTTAAGACCAAAAACTTCTATTCTACTTTCCATCTAAGATGAGACCGAGCCCAGAGAAGTCGGCAGCGCTTCTGGACAGTGTTGATGTATGGCTTCTCCTTTACATAGTAAAGTCTTAACTTGCATCTGTGGATGCAGCAGCAAGTGGTGTTGACTAACAAAGGTTACTAAAGTAATCCCAAGCTCATGTTCATAATATCCATTACACATGAATGATGTTTATTAAGCACCGAGATTTGACCAGATTCCTTGAATCTTTTAAATATATGGTGCACTGTAGAGGGTGTAATGCCCCAAATCCTTCCAATCTGTCATTGCGGAACATTGTTCTCAAAGTGCTGGATTATTTGCTGAAGCATCTGTAGGCAAATTGACAAGTCTAGAATGATCCTTGCTCTTGAAGGACTAGGCTGTTTTTGGAGGCTCTTTATATTTGACACAACTGCCTCACCTGTTTAACATCTCCTGTTTCACATCGCCTTGATATTTCAACTTGTCAAATTGTTATTAGTCTTGAATTACCCATCTCAACTTTTGTGGAGCGTGTTGCAATCATCTGATTTGAAATAACTGTACATTTCCAAAAAACAATGAAATTCACAAGGTAAAACATCATGTGTATTTGTAGTGCTTTCAATAGAGCAAAGGGTGAATATAATTTACAATCACTCCTTTTTGTTTTTATTAGCATTTTTCATACTGTCCCACATTTTTCCGAATTGGGGTTGTATATATATCGTTGTCTGTCTTCGCTGACAAATAGAGGTTCACTGTCTACCAATCATTGTGGGCGAGAGCGAGTTTAAACGAGAGCGCTCATAAAACGTGACATCATCCATAGCAACAAGGTCTCTTATCTTAAGATTTCCTTAGTAAAACTTGCTCTTAGCAGTTTTGTGAATAGGTTTAAAGCAAAAAACTCCTAGCTAGGAACTCTTTGGAGAACTCTTTGTGAGTTCAGTTAACGTAAGATATACAATTCCTGTCAGTATAGGTCTATCTACTGCATTTAAGCATTGTTGTGACACGTAAATGATCTAAAGTAGGGCTGCAACAACTAATCGATAAAATCGATAATTATCGATAATGGAAATTATCGACAACGAATTTCATTATTGATTAGTTGGATACTTCACAGCCCAGTGAAAAATGTGTTGCATAATAAAATTCGTTTGAAAAACAATGGAGACAAGTTGTAGCGGAAAAACACGATCTAAGTTGTCCAGCGCACGAGAGCACTTAATAAACACTTCAAAGAAGATCATAATAATCACACAGATTAATGTGGAACAGTTTCTGCGTCAGGTGTGTTTACAGAGTCATTGCGCTGTTTGATGCGATTGAGAGATGTTTCTCTCCAGCGCATCACTTACGTTTTACTGCTATTGTCTATGTTTTATAATGTAAACATGTTATGAATTCAAAATCAGCCACGTACTTCGCAAAACTGTTTGTTCTTACCACAAGCGAGTCTCTGTTAAACTTTAATGAGCAAGCAAGAACGTGCATTCACGTCAATCAAACAAATCGCAACGGAGAAAGGAAGTGCAATCATTTTGATTAAACTCGTGCAACATCATACCACGATTTCAGTTTCAGTGTAATCACTTGTGCAGCTTTCATGGATATCAGACTGAAGTCTCAGCAGTCAAGGTGTGCCGGTTTTTAAAGTGTTTTCTCCTGCTCATGTAAGCGCATGTAATACAGTGAGCACCGGGATGACTTTTTTTAGTGCGAGAGTGAATTTGCACAGGGTTTACAGATGACTGTACTATATTAAACTGTATGTAATGCTGAATATAATGTATAATAATGCGAAGGGTCCTGATATTTGAAAGTCCTCCTGATAATGCCACATGCAATGTCTGATTTCACTAGTAAATTTATACAATGGCAAACATTATTTTACTGGATAAGCCATACACATTTTTTTTTAAAAGAATAGTTTAGAAACATGTAATCAGTGAAAATACTATTTTAAAAACTATAATATTAAAATACTTAAATGTATGTAATCAGTGACAGTGTACAAGGATATGTATCTAACATAATTATGTATTTTTCAGCTGGGCAGAATTATTAATATTTCTATTCTCGTGTCACTATTGCGCTCTGTTGGGCTGATGTTTTTGTCCCACTCCATGCCCTATGGATCAATTTACTCTTTAATGATGAGCACTTTTTGTTAAGTTTTACAAGTAAAGGGATTGTTTCTAATAATATCAATAATAAAAAATCCAAACGTAACTTTTCATGATTCAGGCTTTGTTCAAAGTTTTGTGAGAGTATAGAATCGTGAATTCAGTAATGTAAATCAAACCAAATCTTTATGCCCTTTATCATATCAGTGTTTTGAAAATAATATTTTAATAAAATACAGGAATAAAATTTCAGTTTTTATCCGATTAATCAATTAACCGTAGAAATAATCAAAGATTAATCGATTATCAAAACAATCATTAGTTGCAGCCCTAATCTAAAGTTGAGAAAATTACTGACATGGTCCATTTGGACATGATTAAAATCACAAAAAAGCACTAATAATTATTATATTACCCCACCTCCCATTGCAGTCTTGCATTGTTATAGTCAGAACTTTTATCAACTTACCTGGATCGTTGGGATTGGTATATTTCCCTGCTCCTTGATAATCAACCACATAAGAAACAATTAGCCATCCACTAAAATACAATCCTTTATTACACATCTGCATTAAATGGAAGCATTCGTAGACAAATAGTTCCTTTTAAATTATTTTCAGACACTTCTACAAGGAACTATCCAAGAGGTCCCATCTGCATCTCTAACAATAGATCATTTTTTAATAAACTGTCTGTTGGAAATAACAGTGACATCCACAGACATTTTAGGAAATGGCTAACATTATTTAATACTATATATAATAAGTAGTGTTTATGGCTAATGATAAACAGACAAAGAAAGCCACATACCTATCTTTTTCGGCAACTATCCAGACAGCTCAAAACTCCTGAAGAGAGAAATTTGCTTCAAATAAAAATACCCTTCAACAAAGTTTGCAACTTGTCGATTAATTGACAAAACAAGCACAAACTTACCCCCCAAGACTAGTGTACTTCCACAGGATTGTTGAACAGAATCTGGTGAAGGAAAATCATGAAATTATAAATGTATCACTTTTTTAAATGACCAATAGAGATCCTTCTGCATTGTAATTAAGGATGCACAGATATGGAATTTCTCGGCCGATACCAATAATTCACAGCTCATTGTGGCCCATACCGATACTTGATAATTAAAAAAAAAACGTTTTCATTTTTAATCCTTTAACCTGGATCTGCTAGCTGATTCATTAAAAGCTTCTCATTTGAAAAATATGTGTTATGTAAAAGCTTGGCATTTGGACTTGCTGCTATTTAATGTTCGGCTGATGTAACATGAACCAGAAATGTGCCTATAAATCAAATGTATGCTGATTGAAATGAGAAATAAATGAAAATACACTTGAATAAATTGAACGAGTGTTTACGGTAACCCTAATGACTCGATAACAGAGAGATAATAATGAACTTCAAACAGCTGTAATAATGTATGAAACCAAAATGACGTGATAAACTGCACGTAATGAATACAAACACTAAACTCTGTATACATGGTGTAATATTTATGATAGCAGCCGGACTGTGTGTTCAGCGGTGGTTTGTGTTTCACAGACGCTTGTACAGCGCTCATTCTTTATTCTGTATTACATATGAAATGTGAAAACAACAATCATAATGAGAATAAGTAACATTATAGAGATCGAATTGTCATGAGTCATAACATTAGAAAAGTCTCATCTCAAGTCACTCTGTGAAACTTTTTTCAAGATCTATGAACTGTGTTTGGTTGTTTTTGGGCTTGTTTTAATCAAAAAATTTGTCGTATTTTCATTTATTGCATCATGAAACATAAACAGAATATGGGAAATGGCACGTTGTTACTCACAGCAGAAAGTCTCGAATTTCAACGTAACCAGGTGCAGAGATGTTGAAATAATCCACACAGAGCGACGTAAGCTTGGCTCGATAATAATATTCAGATTTTGCAGGTTATCGGCCAATAATATATCAGCCGCCGATATATCGTGCATCCCTAATTGTACTGTTTCACTGTTCATTTTGTGACAATTTTCCATTAAGGTGATTTGACTACAATACAACCAGGTAAAACAAGGGAAGATAAAGAAGCACCATTTTCCTATGTTTAAACCAGAAATAATCACAAATAAACACATAAAAATGTTTTGTGGTTTTGAAAAAGAGAAATACAGAAATCATTGCTTAACCTACCATGAAACTTCTTGTGAAATATATACACCAGAGATGGCACGGCTGTTCCAACGAAAATAAGACCAAAAACTATTCCCAAAATTAAACCAATACGGGGAGTGGGACCTAATGAAGATAAAAACACATTAGTCTTAGACAAAAACTTAAATACTGGAACAAACATTCCAATAAAGTGTTCAACTTCCCAATTCAAGGACAACACAAGGATATATTCTGGTTAAATTAAAGTTAGCATTTAAAATAACTCACGACTTACAAGAAACTAGTAGTACAACACAATTTGGCATAAAGAGACAATAACATTCAAAATGCTGCAACAAAAGGGTCCATAGTTGATCTGAAGGTATAAGCAGTATTTTTCAAGAAGAATATGTACCAAGAAGATACAACATTATTTTTAATTTAAGTGCTCACAAAAGGGCTGTATCTTAAGCTGTTTTTGAAGACTGCGAGGGACTGCTTTGCATAAACATTCTTCCATTTTAGTCGCAGTCTGGAGCTCTGTAATTGCTTTTATAAAGCGGTCACCACATATTAAAATATTAAAGAAACAAATGTTCATTCATATTTAATATTTTGTAATAAAATTATTAAATGCCATCCTTCCGCCAGAAAATAAAGATGAAATTACTCTGACGTCACACCGCAGGACACCACGCTTCCGGGTTCAGCAGATTTCAATGGTGGAAATAGGCAGCGCTGCAGTTTTAATAATCTTTTAAGATTTATAGATGTAATAATGTCTGTTAATGTTAATACAAGTTATTATTAAGGAATATCTATGGTTTACAGAGAGGAAAGTATGTGGTATTTTCGCCGCCGCAGGGGGACGCCCTCGGCGAGCAGACGGGGTACGGGATCTTGAGCCGCGTCGGGGCAAGATATGCTGTATTGCTTCCGTCTGCTTCTTCACCACTGAGAACTGCTGGGCAAAGTCCTCGACGGTGTCGCCGAATAGGCCGATCTAGGACATGGGCGCGTTGAGAAAGCGATCCCTCTACATTCACTGTTCAGCCGTTTCCCGCCTCCTCCTTCCCGGGTTTCGGCCACTGTAACAGTTCAAGGATGGGCAAGGAGGAGGATGGAACCAGCTGAACAGTCAACATAAAGATTAATGTAAAACTCAACATAAAACAAACATAAACAAACACACACACACACATGCAGCGCGGCCGCGTTCGTCTCTCTCTCTCTCTCTCTCTCTCTCTCTCTCTCTCGAACTGGCGTCTCTGGCTCCCCTTTATCTCACTCTCTCGCTGATCATCTGACTCAGCGCCGGCCGTGCACCTTCACAGCCCGGCCATGCCCTCCTCCTCGTCACACTCATGTTGCATTAAATGACATTAAATGAATGGGATCGTCTACAATTTTTAACACCGACTAATCATTTCAGCCCTAACATGAATACATGAAAACTTTTCAACAGAAAGTAACTTTATTAACCTCTAATAAAAATCCACAAACTATCATCTCTAGAGTAAATCATGTCTTACCAGCAAACAGATCTTTCTCATAGACTGGATCACTGGTCTCCTCGCTCACTTCGTTCTTGAGTGTGCAGGTGTAGTAGTTGTCTCAGTTATGAGTATTTTTAACTGTTAAGGACTCTCCTTTTGGAGGACCGGAAATGGGTGTGCCGCTCAGTGTCTCTCCAGTAGAATTCTTCCAGATGATTCTTGCATCACCCTCACATATTAAATACATGACATCACGATTACTTGTGGGCTCTCTTCTTATCTTTGGTTTGGGGACACGCTCTGTAAAAGACACCATTTAAAAATGTATAAGAGTACAATCCAACAAGACTACAACAACATAATGAAGTCAAAAACAATTTCACTACCCTAACATAACATTATGATGGCAGTATCATATAGCTGTGCCTTCACATCGAATGATTACCATACTGTGGTACATGTCCAAAAAACATGGTAGTACCATGGTACTTTTTGGTTTGTGTAGATCAAGAAACTATTAATCTTATTACCATTTTATTCTATGATACATACCAGTATATGTCACAGACTATTACTAGTTAAGTGTGGCATCTGTTTGAGGTAAAAATATAATGTATTTTTAAAAAAAGTATGAATTTAGCTTAATGCTCATACAATGATTGATAGATCAATATAGGAAGCTAAATTTGTGCCGAGTTCCACAAGAACAGGTTTTCTCTTTGGGAAGTTTAGTCTCTTTAATGCTTTATGTTTAGTCATTTAATTTACCGCTGCTACAGACATCAAAGTGCTGCTTGTTCATTGTCGGACGTCAAATGCCGTGAACCACATGTGGCACCCCCACAATATTTATAATCTAACAGCTGTGCACTTCTAAATGTGGATTGCCCTGGGTGAATTCAAACGCTCCGGTTACATTGAAGCGGATCATTCTGCATCCGGGATATGCATAAACGGTTTTGTGGCGCTCTGTATTGGAGATTTTCGAGTTTCTTTAAAAGTTTTCAGGGATAACAGGTTAGCGATAATTATTTAGCCTATTTTTCCTTTTAACATCCCCATGAAACACGTCTGATTGGGTAACATGGACATAATGCAGCCTTATACATGGGTTCCTTAACACTGACTAATCGACTAATAGCTCAGACAATGCACCGACTGGTCGACTGGTCTAAAAATGTCAACAAAAAAAAAATGACTTAGGAGCCATTGGCTCCTAAACTGAAACATTAAGGAGCCAAATGGCTGTTTTTAGTTGCCAAATCACAGAATTGCTCGATTTAGATTGCTGTTCAGAAACAAGATATAAAGCAGAAGAAAAGGAAGACAGTACATAAGGAGTTTTAGATATTTATATTGGAAACGAACCAAAAAAGACTAATCAAAAAACTTTTCTTTTTTTTTTGCATTGCATAATGGGCTAAGACTACACTCTCTCACCTTTTTGTTCACTTCTATCCATCTTTAATTCACAAAAAACAAACTCTCTCTTAATAGAGCTGCATATCACAGATTTTCTTTACGATAAGATACAAACCGTGAAACATGATTCAATACATCGTGAGCCATCATGTTATAATCTAGCTGCAGCAAACGCGCACGAGGGACGAGCGTATCCGCGTGAGAGGGTTTATCAGCCGACTCTATCGCTCTGCCTTTCACAGGACTCATTGTGACGAGGAGAAGGGAGTGGCCGGGACGTGAGGGTGCACGGCTGGCGCTGCATGTGTGTGTGTTTGTTTCTGTTTGTTTTATGTTGAGTTTTACATTAAACTTTATGTTGACTGTTCAGCCGGTTCCCGCCTCCTCCTTCCCGGGTTTCGGCCACTGTAACAGTTCAAGGATGGGCAAGAAGGAGGAGGGAACCGGCTGAACAGTCAACATAAAGATTAATGTAAAACTCAACATTAAACAAACATAAACAAACACACACACATGCAGTGCGGCCGCATTCGTCTCTCTCTCTCTCTCGAACTGGTGTCTCTGGCTCCCCTTTATCTCACTCTCTCGCTGATCATCTGACTCAGCGCCAGCCGTGCACCTTCACAGCCCGGCCATGCCCTCCTCCTCGTCACACTCATGTTGTGTTAAATGACATTAAATGAATGGGATCGTCTACAATTTTTAAAGCCGACTAATCGTTTCAGCCCTAACATGAATACATGAAAACTTTTCAACAGAAAGTAACTTTATTAACCTCTAATAAAAATCCACAAACTATCATCTCTAGAGTAAATCATGTCTTACCAGCAAACAGATCTTTCTCATAGTCTGGATCACTGGTCTCCTCGCTCACTTCGTTCTTGAGTGTGCAGGTGTAGTAATTGTCTCGGTTATGAGTATTTTTAACTGTTAAGGACTCTCCTTTTGGAGGACCGGAAATGGGTGTGCCGCTCAGTGTCTCTCCAGTAGAATTCTTCCAGATGATTCTTGCATCACCCTCACATATTAAATACATGACATCACGATTACTTGTGGGCTCTCTTCTTATCTTTGGTTTGGGGACACGCTCTGTAAAAGACACCATTTAAAAATGTATAAGAGTACAATCCACCAAGACTACAACAACATAATGAAGTCAAAATCGATTACACTACCCTAACATAACATTATGATGGCAGTATCATATAGCTGTGCCTTCACATCGAATGATTACCATACTGTGGTACATGTCCAAAAAACATGGTAGTACCATGGCACTTTTTGGTTTGTGTAGATCAAGAAACTATTAATCTACAGTCTTATTACCATTTTATTCTATGATACATACCAGTATATGTCACAGACTATTATTAGTTAAATGTGGCATCTGTTTGAGGGAAAAATATATACTAATAATCTACATTCACTCACCTATAACAGTCAAGGGGAATTTTTTTGCTTGCTCTTTACTGTTGATCTCAATGGCATAAACTCCACTATGCTCAACCTTTAAATTGGTTATAATGAGTCCTCCACTGGTTATATCGAGAGTTGTGATGCCTTTAAATTTAGGATTCAGAACTTCAACACCATCCTCATTGTTCCATTCAATTGCCTTGACAACAGTTCCAGCAGTGTCTCTGTGTTTCCATATGATGCTTTTGGTAGGAGAAGGAATACTCTCCGGATAAAATGTAATATCACCACCCACTGCTTTCTTCTCATCTTGACCTGTGAATAAAGAGAATATGTTAGTGAACATTCAATAAGCAAATCAAAAATCTTTCTTGTGCCCCCCAGAAAATTCTGACGCTCCCACCACGGTCCGATGGTGAAACGAGAGAACCTATTGCCCACCCTAAAGGTCAAAATGCATCCCCAAAGATCTCATCATAGTACCGGCCATGTTTTAAAGTACCATGTAGTTATTCATGTTCAGAGTTCACCAAGCTTGAACTTTGCAATTTCTTCGCATGACCTTGCGGTATCAGTCTGTGGCGTTCAGGTACGTTTGAATGGGAGTGAATGGAACGTGTGTAAGTGTAGTGTGACTGCACCTTACTCAATATTACAATACAGAGCCCCTTAGAGGACAGGGTGGGAATGTTTTTTCTGAAATAGTTTTGCATACCCTTGCAAAACAATTGCCATGGTTTTATTAATACTAACCTTATTTTAACCTTAATATTCATAGTAAAACCATAGTGATAATACAGGAAAATGAAAACTATGGTAATAAAACTCATAATTTTGTGGTTATTATGGTTTTACTACAAATACGTTAACAAAACAAATACTTAACTTACTTTTCATAGTTACTACAATATTAGTATGGTTTCATGGGTTTACCATAGTAATATTGCAGTAACTATGAATAGTCAGTTAAGTAACCATGTTTTTTGGCAGACACCATGGTTTTACCATAGTAATATTGCAGTAACTATGAATAGTCAGTTAAGTAACCATGTTTTTTGGCAGACACCATGGTTTTACCATAGTAATATTGCAGTAACTATGAATCGTAAGTTAAGTAACCATGTTTTTTGGCAGACACCATAGTTTTACTGTAGTAATATTGCAGTAACTATGAATAGTCAGTTAAGTAACCATGTTTTTTGGCAGACACCATGGTTTTACCATAGTAATATTGCAGTAACTATGAATAGTCAGTTAAGTAACCATGTTTTTTGGCAGACACCATGGTTTTACCATTGTAATATTGCATTAACTATGAATAGTCAGTTAAGTAACCATGTTTTTTGGCAGACATCATGGTTTTACCATAGTAATATTGTAGTAACTATGAATAGTCACTTCCCTATCTGTTACTCACTCGAAGTTGTGTCAATGTAGTGACACTAGGGGTCACTCTTGGGAGCCCGAGACACCTCTGGTCTTTGATAAAAGGCCAATGAAAATTGGCGAGTGGTATTTGCATGCCACTCCCCCGGACATACGGGTATAAAAGGAGCTGGTATGCAACCACTCATTCAGATTTTCTCTTCGGAGCTGAACGGTCATGCTCATTGAGCTGAATTCTACTGTTCATTCACGTCTGCTGGATCTGATGGCGCATTTCAGCGGCTTCTCCCTCCTCTGCTCACTGGTGCACTGCAGAGAACGCCCCTGGGCGCTTCGGCAGAAAACAAGAGAGTATATTTTCTGAAAGAGCTTTTTTCCTCTAAAAGAGTATATATTTCTCTAAAAGAGCGGCACACACGGAACGTCTTTTTAAAGATGCGTTTCCGATTGTGTGTTATTCCTGGTTGCGGTCATTATCTCTCAACTTCAGATGGTCATGATCGCTGTCTTTCGTGTCTGGGCACAACCCACACGGAGGCAGTGTTTGTGGATGGTTCATGTTCTCATTGGGAGAACATGACCATTGCAACGTTGCGGTCGCGGCTTGCTTTCGTAAGAAAGCAAGCCACCCCAGCAGCTCCCCGCCTCGGTCCTTCTACCTACGGGCATGAGGCCAGCGCGGCTTGCACTGGGGGCGATTTGGGGACCCCAATGGGATCGTCTCTGCCGGGTATCCCCCGCGGACCTCCCATTCCCCAGCATGCTCGTCTGCCACAATCGGGCTTCCGGATGAGTTTGCCGGATCGTCTCACGGCGAGTCTGGCTTCTTGTTCAGAGCCGCGAAGATGATGAGCTCTAGAGCGCAGCATCGGAGAGCGGGCTTGTCCAGTCGGACGCAGAAGCCTCAGCTGGGCCTCCCCCCTCAGGGACGATTGCCCAGTCACAGGCTGATGCCGAAGTGATGGACATGCTTTCCCGGGCAGCCGCGAGCGTCGGGTTAGAGTGGAACCCTCCGCTCTCCCCTGAACCCTCGCGGCTTGATGATTGGTTCCCGGGCTGTTTGCAACTCTTAAAACATTTTTCTCTGTGACTTCAAATTTACTGATACACATGAGTGGCTAATCTCTACAACTACAAATTCCACTGTCACAGGAGCTCAGTTGATTTGCTGCAAAAATACCTTCATGAAAACATCGCTTACCTGATACAAACTGTACGAAGACTGAGAGCAAGATCCACTTTAGATGTTGCGCCATTTTCGTACAAAATACGCTTTCATGCACTTATTCTCCTATATTTTGCGCATAAAATACAGGCCCGTGTTAAGTTACTGACACACCCGCAGAATCGGATAAAGGAAGTCAGAGAAAACGAAAGTGAAAGTGTTTAGAAGGTAACGCCCTAAGCTAACGCAGCCTAAGTCTCGCAAAAGTCTCATTCGCTGTTACTAAGTTTAGGTTTAATGGTAGGTTTAGGGGTACGTGCGGGCTTAGGTTTTCTGTAGGACTCCAAATAAACACAATAAACACAGTGTTTGAACGTCTCATGCAGCTCTCGCGCCACCTGTGGTAGCCCCGTTATTTAACGTTGAGATATCTCTCCTGCGGGACCATCTCTGGCATTTGGATTTCCCTTAAGGTTCAGCAGTTTAATCAAATCAAATCACTTTTATTGTCACACAACCATATACACAAGTGCAATAGTGTGTGAAATTCTTGGGTGCAGTTCCGATCAACATAGCAGTCGTGACAGTGATGAGACATATACCAATTTACAATAAACATCAGATTTACAACACAGTTTAAAATCTAATATACACATAATTACACACAACACAATATACAAATAATAACATACAATGTACATTATACAATACACACAATATAGAATACACATTATTCAATAAAAAAGTATATATAGTATATATAGAATGTACAGTATTGTACTGTATTGACATTCAGGCTGTCGGTTGATAGTCAGTTGTTAAGAGAGAATATAATATAATAATAATATAATTTATGACAGTCCGGTGTGAGATATAAGAGTAAGAGTAATAAAGTGCAGTGCTGATGTATTTTGATCGTGGGAGATCAAGAGTTCAAAAGTCTGATTGCTTGGGGGAAGAAGCTGTCATGGAGACGGCTGGTGCGGGTCCTGATGCTGCGATACCACCTGCCTGATGGTAGCAGTGAGAACAGCCCATGGCTCGGGTGGCTGGAGTCTCTGATGATCCTCCGAGCTTTTTTCACACACCGCCTTGTATATATTTCCTGGAGAGAGGGAAGCTCACCTCCGATGATGTGTCTGGCAGTTCGCACCACCCTTTGCAGTGCTTTGCGGTTGTGGGCGGTGCTATTGCCGTACCAGGCGGATGCAGCCAGTCAGGATGCTCTCTACAGTGCAGGTGAAGAACCGTGTGAGGATGTGGCGGTTCATTCCAAACTTCCTCAGCCGTCTCAGGAAAAAGAGGCGCTGATGAGCCTTCTTCACAACGACTTCAGTGTGGATGGACCATGTGAGTTCCTCAGTGATGTGGACACCCAGGAACTTGAAGCTTCTGACTCTCTCCACTGGTGCTCCATTGATGGTGATGGGACTGTGTTCTCTGTCTTTTCTTCTGAAGTCCACCACAAGCTCCTTTGTCTTACTGATGTTGAGGGAGAGGTTGTGCTCCTGACACCAGTGTGTCAGAGTGTGCACCTCCTCTCTGTAGGCTGCTTCATCATTGTCAGTGATCAGACCTACCACCGTCGTGTCATCAGCAAACTTAATGATGGCATTGGAGCTGTGTGTTGCCACACAGTCATGTGTGTAAAAGGAATACAAGAGTGGGCTGAGAACACAGCCCTGTGGGGCTCCAGTGTTGAGGGTCAGTGACGAGGAGATGTTGCTGCCTATTCTAACCACCTGGCGTCTGCTTGACAGGAAGTCCAGGATCCAGCTGCACAGCGAGCTGATTAAGCCCAGAGCCCGGAGTTTCTCATCAAGCTTGGAGGGCACTATGGTGTTGAATGCTGAGCTGTAGTCTACAAACAACATTCTCACATAAGTGTTCTTTTTTTCCAGGTGTGAGAGAGCAGTGTGTATTGTAGATGCAATGGCATCATCAGTGGAGCGGTTGTTGCGGTAAGCAAACTGCAATGGGTCAGGTGATGGAGTGATCTAGATATGATCACTATCCTTAAATAAAAGACAGTTTTTTTTTTTTTGTTGTTTTTTGTTTTTGCATGATCAGTCATATTTTCAAAATCAATGCCACATTTTCACAATTTCTGCCAGGGTATGCAAACTTTTGAGCACAACTGTATATATATATATATATATATATATTGTCTATTGTGTATTCTTTATATACTTTATTTTCTTTTCAATATTTATTTATTTTTTATTCAATTTTTAAATATTTTTTAAAAGTCTTGCTGCTGTTTTTGTATTGTTGTACACTGGAGGCTTCTGTCACCAAGACAAATTCCTTGTATGTGTAAGCATACTTGGCAATAAAGCTGATTCTGATTCTGATTCTGATTATCTAATGTACTTTCTTAATTCATTAATATAAACTCATAAAACAGCATATATCATTTTAATTGTAAAAATGTTAATTTTAGCATGTCAACTACCCAAGGTGCAATCAGAATTGTGTGTAAATCACATTTAGTCATAGAAAATGACTATTCAATTCAGTTAGGCTTTTCTAGCGCAACATATAAGAGGTTTAGAAGCCTTTTGTGCCATCTAGTGTCTAGAATAAAACTGCATAACATCAGAGCAAGCCTGGTTGTTCTAGTTCCTAAGAGCGACGGGTCTGTACGGCCCTGTGTGAATTATAGAAAAGTCAACGCGGTGTCTAAATTTGATGCATACCCAATGCCTCGCGTTGATGAGTTGCTCGATCGGTTGGGCACTGCTTGAATTTATTCAACACTGGATTTGACAAAGGATTATTGGCAGATCCCCTTGACAACAATTTCCTGTGAAAAAACAGCCTTCTCCACGACGTTTGGATTACATCAATTTGTGACACTTCCGTTCGGTTTGTTTGGAGCCCCGGCTACGTTTCAGCGTCTCGTGGACTGAATCCTCAGACCGCATTCGGCTTACGGCACATGCAGCATCTGAGGGCGGTTCTGAGATCGCTGAGACGAGCGGGACTCACAGCAAACCCCAAGAAGTGCGCGATTGGGTGGGTGGAGGTATGGTATCTGGGGTTCCACATGGGCCACAGGCAGGTGTGTCCCCAAATTGACAAGACTGTGGCGATTGTGACCTGCCCGAGGCCCAAGGCCAAAAAGGGGGTGAGACAGTTCCTGGGGCTGGCTGGCTATTAGAGGAGATTCGTGCCTAATTATTCGGATGTCACCAGCCCGCTGACTGATCTCACTAAAAAGAGAGCTCCAGACCCGGTCCAGTGGATGGAGCAGTGTCAACAGGCGCTCATGCAGGTTAAAGCCGCACTTTGCGGGGGGCCGCTTATACATTCACCCGATTTCTCTCTCCCTTTTGTCTTGCAGACAGACGCTTCAGACAGAGGGCTGGGGGCCGTACTCTCGCAGGTGGTGGAGGGGGAGGAGCGCCTGGTGCTGCACATTAGCCACAAGCTCTCGCTGAGGGAGACTAAGTACAGCACCATAGAGAAGGAGTGTCTCGCCATCAAGTGGGCGGTCCTCACTCTCCGGTACTACCTGTTGGGGTGGGCCTTCACCCTCTGCTCAGATCACGCCCCACTCCAATGGCTCCACCGCATGAAGGATACCAACGCGAGGATCACCCGTTGGTATCTGGCTCTTCAGCCATTTATGTTCAAGGTGGTCCGCAGACCAGGAGCGCAGATGGCTGTCACCAACTTCCTTTCCAGAAATGGGGGGGGGGAGTGGTAGACAGGCCGAATGTCTCCCTGGCCTGAGTCGGGCGATGGGGATATGTGGCAGCGGGGGCATGGTCAAGCGTCCAGAGAGAAAGCGGTAAGGGCGCTTGCACCTGAGCTAGATTATGTGTAACACCTGTCTCTAATTCCAGTGAGCACGGGGAGAGTGGCATATAAGCAGCCACGCCACCAGCAGAGAGAGAGAGAGAGAGTCTGGCACAAGGAAGGCCACAGTGCTCCTGAAGCTGCTACGTTTAATCTGTTATGTTTGGAAGCTGATGTGTTTAAGTTACAATGTGCCTGTGAAGCTAATGAATTTAAGTCTATGTGCCTGTGAAGCTGATGAGTTTGTGAACTTGTAAAGCATTGAAGTGGCCGATTAAAAGTCCTACCTGAGCCTGGAAAAACCTGCTTCCCTGTGTTCTCCTTCCTTTCTGTTTGTGAGCTGTTACAGGGGCTTTGTGGGGGCCATGACATCTGTTGCAGGGCTCCCTGTTCTTCTATTCTAATCTTTTCTATTTGCAAAAGTAATGTTTGGGAGTGTAACATTTATATTTCCTATTGACACACTAAAGCTGAAGAGATAAATAACCATCTTAAGACAAATGCTTATGTGAGTTTTGCACAGTACTGTGTATATATACACTGTAGGTATTTATTACCTATAGTTAAAAGTTCTAAATGATTAAAAAGTAATTGTAGAATTAATTCATGATAATAGGTTATAGAAAAAAAGTGACAATTTATGTTCATATCGTATATTGAGCTGTATGGAATACACTTAATAGTAAATATGTATAGGACAGAAGAGAGTAAACACACGCGTTCATACACTGGAATATTCAAACATGCATGTGATACTTTTGTCTAATGTTAACTGTTGGGCCTCATGTATTCAGATAGAAGAAAAAGGCAGGCCTAACACAGTTGTAAAAACCTAACTCAGGCCCCCACATTCCAAGTCGTAAATTATACTGATAAAAATCACGCCAAAATCAAACAAAGGGAGTCCAAAACAGATTACAAATCCCATGAAGCCTTGCTCACAAAAGGATCGAACTCTCAACTCCTATTGGATGAGGCACACAACAGAACGTCCCTCAAACATGACATCATCAGGAATTGAAATACTTCTGAAATGCTTCCGGGATTTGCTTCCAGCAACTTTGTTTGCAGTGTGTAGACGCAGCTCATCGCTGCTCTCAGGTGCAACCTCGTGACACAAGGAAGTAACGTCCGCCTTGAAACTTTGGCCATACAATCTCCATCTCGCTGGATGAGTTGAGATTACTCTGTGTTCAATTGAACACTCTAACGGATCCGAAGGAGACCACCGAGCAATCCACATCTTCATCCGTTTGCCTGCAGAAGTGAAGAGATTAAAGATTTCTCTTCCATCTTCAATCAAGTCGACATTTCTGAGTTCTCCGCCAGCCCGCCGAGAATCAACAGCCGTGCCCGCAAACAGAGCGAGGAAACGGCCTCCTGTCGTCACCCGAGCCTCAAGGAACCGGGTCGGAGTTAAAGGACGGAGGAAAACACATTCTACCTGTGTCCTCATGCGATTCAAGTAAGAGGTTTAGGTCTGGGCAGAGATAGAATATTATAGTGTGTTATTCTTGTGTTTCAAGGTTTTTTTGCTTGTACAGTTTACGGACCGCCATGTCCGCTCATTATTAATACTCAGGATATTAATTATCACGAATATGTTTGCTGTATTGTGGTCCAACCAAATTGGACTGTTGTGCAATTTGGCCATCGCGGGTGAGACAAGTAAACTGAGTTCATCCATTAAAGAGTCAAAGAATGCGGGATTGTTTACGAGCCGTCCACCGCGTCTCTGAGTGATGAACTAACAGCTACTTTCTCTCCCACGATCGCGAAATCGGCTTTAGGGCCCTCTCTTCTCTCTCTCTCTTACTAACCACACACACACCCACACACATACACGCACGTGACCCCTCACAAACATTCTGGCACACATTTTTGGCTCCTAGATAGCTTAATGCTAAAGCCCAGCTTTGTCCCTAAGCTATCGTACAAGCGAATACACGCGGTAACTGGTAGACGCCATTGACTGGTTTCTCTCCGCCCCCATTCGCGGTCATATTCCCTGGCCGGAAGTCTCGCGTGACATACTCTCCACAAGAGTCACGTCCGCCATTTTGTGCGCGTCCCTCCTTACACACACACACACACACCTTATGTGTTATAGGATTATTTTAGTTTCCATATCTAATCATATCACTGTTTAGTTTGTAGTTGTATCTAATATTGAGACTGTTTTACTATCTGGTTATTAGTCCCTGATTCCAGGGTGGTGCCCCGTCAATGTTAATTCTTATTAATATTCTGTTGATTTTTGATAATTGATAATTATCTTTGATGATTGTTGAATCTGGTCAATAAGCTAGTGTTAATTTTAATTCATTTTTCATCGATGTTAACAATTAACGATTATCTTTGATAATTGTTGATTTAAAGAATTAAAAAAAAGCTAACATTGATTCTCATCAATGTTCTATTGATTTTAATAATTAATAATTATCTTTGATAATTATTAATTATTGCTAATAACCAAACTTGCTCCTAAATGTAGCACACTACATTTACTGGAGCCCCATATGTTTTTATGAGTTAGATTCAATTAATTAATTTAAACATTAATTAATAACTAAAGAAATAATTATTAATTATTTCTGATAGTAACACTGATCTAAACAACCAGTAAAGCCCTACATAACCAATTCAAATTTGCATTGAACTTTGAACTTAGTGGCTGTTTGTTTTTCTGCAACTTATAAGATTATGTCCCTCTGTTTACTATGGCCTTGGTGGCACGAGGGGGACCTACACAATATTAAGCAGGTGGTTTCAATGTTGTGGCTGATCGGTGTGTGTACATACTGGTGTGTGGTGAGTGTACTGGTGCACTATGGCTGCTGTTTTATCATCCAGGTGGATGCTGCACACTGGTGGAGGTTGAGGAGAGTCCCGTTCACTGTGTAAAGCGCTTTGAGTGTAGTGTCAGAAAAGCACATATATAAATGTAACGTTCATTCATACATACACAGACTCAACAAAGGGGGTGGCATAAATCTAAATTACATATTTGACAAAGAATATGTATTACTCTAATATTACTCCATGAAACAAATTTGCAGTGCCAGAGAAAACGTAAAACACATTTCATAAAGCCAAAACACCAAGGTACTGACATCATACAGCCTTGTTTTGTGAGGTTTTTCATAAAACATACTGTGAACATTTTTGTCTTGAAATAAAAGGTAAATGAATAAATGTTGTAAATAGACAACTAGGGAATACAGAGACAAAGTGAATATAATACTGCATTTATTTCATTTGTTATCATTTAAATGTACTCCAGTTTTGTTTTTTATTGTGGTTGGAGGACATTTTATCTTGAAATTGTTTTTTTTTTTTTAAACAAGTCCAGTTGTAATGACTGTATACACTTGTGTGCGCACACACACACACACACACACGTGCATTTCACAAATGCTAACTTACATTATTGCATTACAATTACTCTATTTTGTAATGAATTTTAATAACATCGTAGATAAAATAAATGCAAAAAACTAAGAGAATAAATTCATAGAAAAGCAGATGGCTTGTGTATGATACAGGTTTACATGTTTGTCAAACTCCTCTCGGTCAGTGGGGTCATTCAATGGAGCACTTTTCAATGCAAAAAAAAAGCTAATGATAATTTCGAAGAAAGTTCATTTTAGGTCAGTCTAATTTGGTGTTTAACATTGCAAAATTAACAACTTAAAATGATAACAGATAAATGAAACACAAGTTTTACATTAAAATAAAAAAATCAAACAGTGTGAATGAAGAACATTTTTAGCTTTACATTAGTATATTTGATGTGGCAGACAAAATAATGACAAAGGTTTGAAATAAAGGTTAATACGTGACTCCAAAACATTACAAATATACTTCCAAAACAATTCTCACATCTAGAAAAAAAAATACAAAAATCTGTTTGAGTGAGTCTTGAGTTCAAAACTCCACCCAAACACCAAGGGGAAAGTCCAAGCCATGCAGCAATGCAACACTGGGAGTTACCCACTGGCTCAAAGCAGCGGAGGCCATGAATCATGTTTCTGGTTTTCAGTGTTCTTAAAAGAAGAAGAAAAAAAAAACAAAAACAGCACAGTGTGTCATTAAAAGGAAGGAAGAATAAATAGGAGTATAAAAAAAGAATGTATATACAGGACTTCCTCTTTTCATACACTCAAGTATGAAGTATTTTATGCAGTACACACATACTACTACAGAGTATTCAAAAACGTTGAAGAATACTGGGATTAAATTTAGATTTTAAAGCGCAGATACATTTGAATTTCCACAGTAATTGTACAATTGCAGAAGCTACAACTGACCTAGGATGACATTTCCTGATTAAGGGCGTTTTCACACTATAAAGGAATCAAATTTAGACCATTTTAAGTGGACCAAAACAAAAACTGAGTGAAAAAAGAACTGTCATTAACGCCCTAGCTCGTGCCCTATCATGAACACACACAGGAGATCAACGGTCAGTGAACATTTTCACTAAATAATACATTAGATTTCAGTTTTTCTCATCAAATCTTATCGTATACTTTCATAACAATCACGAGTCTCATGGAATAATTTATTATACTTCTGAATTATACTTTTGTGTTCTTTTGAAGCTTGAAGAGATGGTCACCATAAACTGCCATTGTATGACATCACTGAGAACAACATTTTATCACAATTTCTCCCTTTGTGTTAAGAAAAAGAATGAAAGTCATATAGAGTTATAACAACACAGGGGTGAGTAAACAATGACTGAATTTTCATTTTTGGGTGAACTGATCCTTTAATGGCTCTAAGAACTGGAAAAGCACATCCAACTTGTTAGAGAAAATTGTTCTGTCGCTGGGCTCTTTTGTTCTTGTCAAGTGACCAATGAGCTTCTTTTACTGAAGAAACGGCAAGATGTCAAGCTGATCTGAACGTTTTCATCAGCAAGCCATATATCATCACAAACGCTAATTGTAATCCATACTGATTCTGTCTTCAAGTGTTTTTCTAGGGTTCTCCTTCACTAAAACGATAAGTGAAATCAGAAAGCTGAGGCACAACAGTATATTCTTTACTCACTGAAAGCTGCATATGGACATTCACTATCTACTGCAAGCCTCAAGAGGATAAACACAATTTCACACATTCACAAGGTAAAGTTACTCCATGAATCGCTTCCTAAATTACTTTTACAATTGTTTGATATTTGGAGTCGGCTTGTGTGACGCTAGCTGTAAAGTGTTTACATAAAAGACAAAAGTCTCGCGAAACACCTTAAAATGAATCAAGTGACAACTTTGTCAAGTGACGACTACTTTTCTGGACAACAAATCCACTGTAAAAATAAGTAGTTGTGCAAGCCCTAATATACACAAATATTTACACAATAATACATCTCAGAATGGGTGATGATTCATAAACACTGGCAATATTTTTCACATATTGCCCAGCCCTAAAGTGCAATACAACATATTTGTTTTGATCTAAATTTTGATCTTATTTTTATATTTATTTAAATGTATGTATATATATATTGTTATTTACTTTATCAAAACAATTTTTACATTAACTTTTTGTTTGTTTTTCAGTTGAATTATATTCAAAGTTCAAGGAAATCCACTGTTAATAACATTGCAGATAACACTGCATGGAGGAATGGTCTCAGATCCCTTGCCAGGTGTTCTCCAACCTCATTAGGCATTATATGAGAAGACTCAGAGCTGTTATCTTGGTAAAAGGAGGCTGCAAAAAGTATTGAATAAAAGGGTGCCAATAATTATGGCCAGTGTGCTTTGGAGAAAAATATTTATTCAATAATGAGATTTTTTTCCCCAGTTTCAATTGTTTTACTTCAATAAAAGGTTCAATTTTTGTGAATTTTTTGAATGAAAGATCAAAAGGACAAACAATGCAAAAAAAAATCATAGCCTTTTTTGCTCATATTTACCAAGGGTGCAAATATTTTTGGCCACAACTGTATAAACTCCGAAAATGGTATTTTTCTGTGCGGTCAGCGCCTCTTCTATGAGTTGTGTGAATGTCCCGATCTAAAGGGGAGAGATTGAAACTGCATCCGGCTGATGCACACTGTCACGGAACACTCGTCCCTCGAGCGCACACACTTAATGCAGCTAGATTATAACGTGATGACTCGTGACTTATTCAATCATAATATATGTGTCACTGTGCATTTCTTATCCTGAAGAACATTGGCAATACGCAGCTTTATTAATGAGAGAGAGTTTTTTTTTTTTTTTTTGTGAATGGAAAACAAGACAAAAACACTTGATAAAAATAGGATTTTTTGCAGTGAATTTCTTTACTGAATTAAACTTAATAAAAAGTATTTTTTCCCTTTAATCAGTGAATATCATTTAGAGGCATTTTTAAAGATGATTTTGTCCTTTTTATTGTTAGTAAGCACGTTTAATACAACCTTTTAAGTCAGAGAACAAGCTGAAGAATCAGTTAAGAGCTAATGATTAATCGTTGCAATAATCACCGAATAATCATTCTAATAATCGTTAGATTAATCGATTATCAAAATAATCATTAGTTGCTAGTCAGATAGCCAGCAGCCTGATGGCACCTGTTTACTTCAATTGTATGAACAAAAAGAGCTGAAATGTGCTTATAAAAATCTTCACTTTAGTTCTGCTGATCGATAGGTTTGTGTAAAAAATAAATCAATAATTGAAAATGTTATTAACTTTTAAAAAGCACTTCCTGCCAGCAGCTTATTTATAACAGAAGAACGAAAGTCACGTGAGAGTTCGGCCATTTCTAACAGCATCATAAACCTATCGATACAGTTCAGAAGACATTTATTGATCGACTGGAGTCAAGTGGATTACTTTTATGCTGCCTAAATATGACTTTTGGACCGTCAAAGTGCTGGCCCCCGTGTACATCCATTATAAGGACCGGACAGAGCTCTATCTTTTTCTAGAAATCTTCATTTGTGTTCTCCTGAAGAAAGACAATCATACACATCTGGGATGGCATCAGGGTAAGTGAATAATGAGAGAATTTTCATTTATGGGTGAACTATTCCTTTAATGCTAAAATAGCTCCTAAACCCACGACAGCTTAGAAGTCGTCCTGAGTACTTCTAACTCCCTAAGAGTGACTCAAATGATCCGACACATGTCTACTGTCGTCAATCCACATTAAAAACAATATAATACAATATTATTATGACATTGACCATTTAAAAAGTAATCGCCTGAATAACAAATGAGTCGATGTATTTTAGTAATATATTATAATATTATAAATATTATAATGTGGACATTGACCATGGTATCGCCTGAATCGCTAGGTTATTTTCATTATTGTAAATTTCGAGATGCAGTTACCTCTCCCATGAATAGAAACAACCCAATATCACCAGAAATAAAGGTTTTGACAACTCTGCGCTCCCTGGCCACATTAAAACTAAACTGTGTAGCGCGGATGAATTCGGAATATCTCTTATTCGTCAGCAGAATCATCTGTCGAACTATATATGCCAAACTTTATATATATGCTTTCGAGACATTGTCCGACAATTCATAGTGTATTTTTTTCCTGTGGATGCAAAAAAAAATGGGGCATTCACAGCCATCGCTGGGATACCCGGTGCATTGCATGAAGAATGAAGAAATGTTCATCAACCAAAAAAAAATACAAATTAAAAATCAATCTATTAGGGGTGTAACGTTACATGTATTCAACCTGAACCGTCACGGTACTGACGTCATGGTTCGGTGCATGCAGTCAGACGAAGTCAGTCACAGGCGATCCACTCCAATCCAGAAGGGGGCGTGCGCGGTAATGTAACACTGTTTGCTAACTGCCATAACAGGAAAAAGAGCAGAAGAAGAAGAGACCATTTATGCACTAACACAAAACAAGAATGGCTTCTCCTAATGCACAAGTTTTTATTTTTCATTATTATATTTATTTTGTAGTTTTATAACACAAGAGATGCTTTTCAGTTTTGTAGCTGATTGTGACCAAATACCTTTTGTTTTTTATCAACGCTACAAAAAAATATGACCTATGCAAGAGTGCATTCTGTTTACTGCTTAGCATTTTGGATTTGTTGCTTTTTCCTGTTGTACCGTGACTTCTGTGCACCGTTACACCCCTACTATCTATACACTGTATATGTATCGTCATGTGTCTTCGCTGACAAATAGAGGTTCACTGTCTACTAGGGGTGTAACGGTACACAGAAGTCACGGTACAACATGAAAAAGCAACAAATCCCAAATGCTAGGTTTCTTTTCATTTATTTTGAACAGACAGTAGTGTAAATTACAGTTTGTTCCACCTAGCGGCATTAAGTCCCCCCTGAGGTAGCTGGTAGAGCACAGCCTCCTTTAGTGTATTAAGCACTAAGCAGTAAACAGAATGCACTCTTGCATAGGCCATATTTTTCTGGAAGGGGATGGTATTAGTGGTTGATCAAATTGTGAAGGAACAATCGCACCTTTAATCTGCTCAATTTAGTGAGTAAAGAAGTTTAAAAATGTCCCACAGGTCTCTTGAGTGGCATCCAGAAAAGCATTTCTAGTTGGGTTTAAAACATAATCGATTGTATTGAACAGTACTTTTGGTCGATTTGCGTTATCATAGATTAATGTAGAGAAAATGTAGCTTTCGCTTCCTTTACTGCTCTCTGATAGTTTGTTACACACACCTTTAAATTGTCAAAAGAGACCTGAAGCTTGTCTCGTTTCCACTTGCGCTCTGCTGTTCTCCACTCTTGTCTGAGAGCACGGGTGACGTCATTTTACCAAGACTGTGAAACACACTTAACTCTCTTTGGCTTGAGCGGAGCGACATTATCAAGAGTACAAGATTTATTGAAAGCTTCAACCAATGATTCAGTGTTGAATCCAGCGGAGACATCATCTGTAAAATGCGATAGATACAATTCAGCAAAAAGATTGGCAGTAGACAAGTGAATGGACCGGGAGTGACGTAAGGACTGAGAAAAAGTAGGGAGAGGACAAGGACAAACAAACTCAAACATTATTGAATAATGGTCAGAAATGCCCATGTCTAAGACCTCTAAGTTGGATACAGAAAGACCATGTGATAACACAAGATCTAATGCTTGACCCATATTGTGAGTAGGACCAGTGACATGTCGTATAAAATTTAAAGACTCAGTGAGGGAGATAAATTCATTTACCAGAGGTTTTGATGGACATAATACGTGAATATTAAAATCTCCAAGATTCAGGAGTCCATCACCATGAGACACCAGTCCAGAGAGAAAGTCTGAAAATTGTTGGATGAAGTCCTTATTAAATCTGGGAGGTCTGTACACAAGTGCACAGAAAGCAGGACCCAAGATGTCAATCTTTAATATTTGGACATCAAAGCTGGAATACATGTCCATAGGTATCATTCTGCATTTAAAATAGTTTCTAAAAACAGTGGCAATGCCACCTCCTCGCCCTGAAGTCCGTGGGGAATTTAAACATACCGGGGGCGACGTGCAATTCCAAGAGCAGCGCAATAGATATAAACTCCATCTGACAGGCGGGTCGAGGAATTCAAAGCTGTAAATCCAGACATGAGTAGAAGAATAAAAACATATTGGAAGAAAGGTGATTGCATGAACTTACAAACAAGCAGGGAGCTCTCCGCTGAAACTGCCGTGGGCCAACAGAAAAACTCCAACAGGCCAAGATGGGCAACAGAAGGCAGAACATCTTAAACATGACTCGAATTCAAATCCATGCGCTCCAGCCCCACTGGACGTCGACGATGGACAGGGAATCAAGCAGCCTATTTAAGACTGCATTTAGCATTCCTGGTGTTGTGTTGAACTCTGTTTCCTCGACGGGATATGTTTCCCCCAAGCAGATCTGTATGGGGGAGAACAGTATCTGACGGTAACATTCTCCGCTGTCAGAATGCGTTCCCCCATACACAGACCTAAGCCTAACCCTAACCTACCGTACCCTACCTACCCTAACTTACCTACCATAACCATAACCCCATACCCTATCGGGGCTAGGGGGAAAGAGATTCTGACGGGGAACACAATTCGATATAACACCAGCGAAGACCATCGGTGAGTGCAGCGGTGTTTATTTCCTTTAAGGTAATCCAGTCAGACGTGAGGTAAAGCGTAGATTTCAAACAAACTAAAAAGTCAATAGTCCATAAGATTGTCCATAAAAGAGAAGTATAAAACTCGATTTCCTGAGGTCGCTCATACAAAAGGCCACTAAAACAAAAGCATCTAAAACATTGAAAAATTTTGCCAAAGGTGTGTATTTTGGGGGGAATTTTGATATTTCAGCCTCAGTTCCTATAATACATTTATAATACACTGTGTACACACAATAGTTACACTCAGGACCTTCAGGACAAAAATGTCCCCATTGAAACCCATTAAAACTGCAATATTTGATCCCAGTGCCATTAAAGCATAAAATCAGGAATTCTATGATATTATGCTTTCATTCCAGAGCCCTGGCTTCAAAATGTAATTTTTTTATATTTTCCACCAGATGGCACCATTTTTCTCATGTTTAGCCTATGGAGCAAATACATAGAGATATTTGTGTGTATGTGTGTGTGTAAAAAACAACAGTGGCATTATGTAAACAAACTGGCATTTAAAGGGTTAAAATCCTGAATATTAATGAATATTTTGTAGTTATGATTAGGACTGATGTCAGTGAGAGTGGAAAATAATATTATTATGTAACATTTTATGGCAGGTCCTGAGTGTGTGTATTTTTTTTTTTTTAAATAATAATGCATCAAAATCAATGTTGTTGCTAATCACTCACATATCCCAGACTGTGATAATCCCCCCAAAAAATTGTCATGCGTGGCATGATTGCTGGTGCCAGATGGGCAGGTTTGAGTATTTCTGTAAATGCTTATCTCCTAGGGTTTTCCATCATGCCATGGTTCAAATCACTGAGATCAAATTTTTTCCCCATTCTGATGGTTGATGTGAACATTAACTGAATCTCCTGACCAGTATCTGCCTGATTTTATGCACAGTACTATTGTCACATGATTGGCTGATTAGATAATTACATGGGCTGGTTTGAATATTTCTGTAACTGCTGATCTCCTGGGATTTTCACACACAACAGTCTCTAGAATTTATTCAGAATGGAGCCAAACACAAAAATCATCCAGTGAGCGGCAGTTCTCTGGACGGAAACACCTTGTTGATGAGAGAGATCAACAGAGAATGGCTAGACTGGTCTGCACTGACAAAGTCTATGGTAATTCAGATAACCGCTCTGTACAATTGTGGTGAGAAGAATAGCATGTCAGAATGCTATTCTTAGATATGGGTCTGTGCTCTTTTTTGGCAGCACGAGGGGGACCTACACAATATTTGGCAGGTGGTTTTAATGTTGTGGCTGATCTGTGTAGCTCACTGTAGTTCATTTTAAAAGGCTTTTTAAAGGGAAATTGGCCACAAGATGTCAGCATTGTATGAAATATAAATTCTAATGTATGCAAATCACCAATGCACTTATACACTATCTGGAATGTGGGCTCCTGAAATTAAATGTTGTTGAACATTTAATTTTAAAACTGTGGGCATTGATGTGGAGCTGGTCCTCTCTAACAGCTTCCACTCCTCTGGCGCAGCTTTCTACTAGATGTTGGAACATGGCTGTGGGGATTTGCTCCCATTCAGCACAAGAGTATCAGTGAGGTCAGACACTTGTGTTGGGCAAAGGGGTCTGGCCAAAACCGTTAATTAGGACAGGGGTTCTCAACGGGGTGGTACCACCCACCAGGGGGCATTCAAAGTATGCCAGGGGGCGCTGAGAGCAAATTAGTAGAGAGGGGGCGTTAGGTTACAAATGGGGGTGTTCATCACTCATAATAATCAAATCTATCATATTTTATTTTTTTTTTTAAACATTTATCTAGACTTGGAGTATATCAGATGGTTCTCAATTATATGTATTGGTACGCATTTGTACCGCTGTTCATCTGATTCTGAAATCTAGCAACGCATCTAGAGTATCTGGTTTATCCGCGTCAGATACACAGGCGGAGGCACAACCTCTGCTAATACACCTGTATGGCTCTGTAGATGGATACGGCTCAATGGACAGAGCAGTGCGAGCGCAAAGCAGGTGCATTTTTACTCACAGACTGGTCTCGAGCTCATTGCAGCGCTGCGGGAACCAGATCACCACCCTTGAATTCACTATAGTAACACTAACTGTACTTTAAGCAGAAATAGATTGATAATAAATATTATCATATCACTACTTCAGCTCTATTAAATTTGTCATAGGCTGCATTACGGGAGTGAGAGAACATAATACATTTTTGTTACAGTGTAAAAATATTTATACTTTGTATTTATTGTTTTTACATGTGTTTAGAGGAGGTCTACTGTTTATAATTACGAAAATGCCATAATTTGTTTTATAGAAATCATGTTACATCTAACCACGGTAGTGAAGAAGACATGCTTCCATGTGTTTACAAACACCACTGTTGAAACTATGAATAAATAAATAAATACCTTCAAATTATCATAAGGGCAAATGCGAAATACACTTTAATTTTAAATAGAAATTCAATCCTTTAGCTTAAAAAACAGGCTAAAAATATATTTTTTGAGTGTAAGGAAATGTAGTAAGGATAACTGTTTGAGAAATGAGAGATAACTCTTTTGAATCTATAAGAACCTGATGAAAGGAGTTCCAACTCAGTCACACTGTTAGAATAATTTAGCCATATAAATTAGGTGTTAACTTTTTACTTTTTATAGATGTTATAGATAACCTCACTGTTGTTGATACCAGTAAATTTACATCTGCATCCAACTCTAAATCAATGCCGTACTGTTAAATGAGCATTTCAGTTGGACAAAATATGCAATATTATTGGTCTTTTCACTTATTTTTTAAATATAATAAAAATATCAGTTTTATTATTAGTTTCTGTATTCGCATTTTCATTTTATAGGCCCCAGATATAGCCTTCCATCTGCTTGAATTCAAGAAATATATTCTTTTGATATCACAAAGTCTCCGCTTTCAAATTATGTCACATAATTGGGGGACGGCTGGGGTAATGGAATGAAGTAGGTGGGGGCGTTCATCCAAAAAAGGTTTAGGACATTAGATTTAGTACATAAAATGTATATAAATGAAAAGGTTTTTATTGATATGGAGACAGAAACAGAGAGAGAAAACAGAGCAGAAATTTCTCCTAGATTCACTGTGATCGTATTCAATAATTTGAATGTCCTTATTGAGACAGAACAAGCATTTAACTGTTTCGAAACATTCGTTGATCTAAATCTACAGGTTCAATATGAACGTATTGTGCTGGCGATTGAAATATCAGATTTATTGTATTTTTGAAACACATGCTTCACAATGCAACACTTCAGAATAACAAACACACACACATACAAACACACACATACACATACAAACACATACAAACACACACATATAAACATACATACACACATAGAAACATCTGTGATGTATTATGTCATTCTGTGCCTCTTTTTTTCACAACTGCAGCTCTCTGATCGCAAACAGGAAACTCATTCTGTTTCGTTTAATTGTCTGAGCAAAAGTTCTGGAACAGTTGCTGTTTTCAGACGAGCAATGAACTGCAAATATAAGCTGATATTTTTGTTCCTCTGTGGCTTTACTGGGCTCACTGGTAGGTTATGATTTTGTATTTATTTATTTAATTTACTTATTTATTTAATATCAGTTATTTTCTGCTTATTTGTTAGATTTATTATAGATCAAGTTCTTTTTGCTGTAGACCGAATTCTTTTTTTTAATCTCTTTTATTTAGCATAAATATTCATATATTGTGCCGTAAAAAAGTCTGAGTCTACGTAAACATTTTTATTTAAACCTGGAAGGTTTCATACCTAAAAAAAACAAATAAAAAATAAGGAATATTATGACAAAATATAAACGAAATATTTCTAGGTCACTAATCAAATGTAAGCAAATTTGTGAACTTTTAACAGCACTGTATGTCGATAATAGAATATGGGTGTGTGTGCTACTTTAAATATTTATGTGTCTACCCTTACAAGACAACACTTACAAACTAGATCCATGTTAGAGTTATAGAAGAGATTTCATTGAAGATTAGGATTCTTTCTCTAAGTCACACATTTGAAAAGTTGAGATGAATTATTCTTCTATATTTCTTCTTTATTGTAGTCTCGGAGGAGGAATGTAAAGAAAACCAAATGGAGGGAACATCATGCACCTTGAAAATAAAATTAAGTGAGTCCAAGCCAGCAGAAGTAAGATGGACCAGTGATAAATCTGAGAATGTAGCTAAAAGGAAAAACAATAAGGAAAATGTAAATGATGGTTTCAAATTGGAAAACGATGGATCTTTGACATTTATCAAAATTAGACTGAATGCAACTGGCTGGTATGATTTCAGTGCTTACAGTTCTGATGGGAAACAGATTGGTAAAGACAGGAAGAAAATTCAAGTTTATGGTAAGATGTTCAAGTTACAGTTACACATAAAATAAAGATCACATCTCATGTATTATAATAGCACTGTTAAAATCTATACTTTTAAAGCTCTTCTGCATACTGTAAAGGAAAAAAATCACCCAAAAATGAAAATTTGCTGATTCCAAACCCTTCTGTGAATCCCAAAAGCAGATGTGTCACACACCGTTCACTTTCATTGCAACTTTTTTTTTTTCATATGATAAAAAGTAAATAGTGACTGAGGCTGTCAGTCCCTAACATTCAGCTAAACAGCCTCTTTTGTGTTGCACGTGGATGAATATTTTATGACAGAATTTTCATTTTTGGCTGAACTGCCCCTTAAATGCAAGAACTGAGAAGAATGAAAAGCTATCGGGCATGACCGTGTTATCTTCACATTTGTTTTTCAGTAAAAGTCCCCAAACCAAATCTGAAGTTGACCTGTAATACTGATGGAAATTTTACGCTCACCTGTAATGCTGGAGATGGGAAAGATCTACAGTACACCTGGTTTGAAAAAACGAATACCATACGAAATATAAACACCAAAACTTCAACACTGATCTTGCCTGTAGCGAAATTACAAGTGAATAATCAGTATGCTTGCTCTGTCAATAATCCTGTTAGTGAAAACAAAAGTGAGAGTATAAAAGTCACATGTAAGTATCATTTAATATGCTTGTAGTCCTTAAGTGTGGTTTATCTCAAACTTTTACTGCATAACTCTTTTCTAATCATTATTTAGAAAATGTTTCATTGTAAAATGGCATAAAATTGACCCTAGTCTTTTTCAAATGAGTTACTAGCAACATCCAAAGTATACTTGTGGAAAACTTTTAACAGCTTGACAGTAGGATGTTTTGGAATGATACGGTTGCTACTGATTTCATAGAATCTGTTCTTGTCGTACAGGTGAAGGTGCAGGATTTAAAAAAAAACTCTTTGGCTTTGATTTCTGGATAATGGTGAGCATTCTAGCAGGTGGTGGAGCTCTTCTACTGCTGCTAATGTCTGTTCTGGTGATCTGTGCGTGTCGTAGCTGTAAACAACGGGAGAAACATCAGCGAGGTAAGAGAAATCTTTGACATGTCTAAAACTGTGTTTCAAAGTTATTGAAAAGGTATTTTTACTAGAAATGCTAACCAATGTAGCCTTAAACATCGTATAGAAAGCTACAAATAATATATTTTCTGCCTCATTCTATGAACAGAATCCACATACGATCAGAAAAGGATGCCGTTGTTTACACTCTGTGGGGTTTTGACGTTTGGAGCAGCAAAAATAGTAAATTTTTATGTGAACATTTAGCATTATGCTAAGCTAAAATGCTATTTACATGCATCTGTTGCCAGACATGATTATATTTTATAATGAATTCTATGCTGAAAATTCACGTTGGAGCAAAACTTTTTTTCTCTAGTAATACTTTTGATATTAGAGCAGAAATCGTATTCTTAATGAGAATTT
>NC_059350.1:53102500-53171434 GCF_019703515.2 Myxocyprinus asiaticus | reverse complement strand
CGAGGCACTGCTCAAAGCAGCCACACCCCGCTCCAGTGCCATTCTTCCCGGAAGTGCATGAGGAGCTGACGAAATCGTGGGAGGCACCTTTTACTGCCCACCCCGATTCCGCAGTTCCCCCGCTCTCACTACCCTCGATGGTGGGGCGGCCAGGGGCTATACTGCGATTCTCCCGGTGGATAAATCGCGCGCGGTGCACCTATGCCTGTAGAGCGCCGCCACCTGGCGCGGACGCCCTAAGCTCCCATCCAAGCCCTGTAGGCTCACGTTGTTCATGATGGCTAAAGCCTACAGCACTGCTGGACAAGCCGCCTCTGCCCTGCACGCCATGGCTCTCCTGCAGGTCCACCAAGCCAAGAGTTTGAAAGAACTGCACGAGGGTAGTTCTGCCCCAGATTTGATGCAGGAACTGCGCTTGGCGACCGACCTCGCTCTCCGAGTGATGAAGGTCACGGCGCGGTCTCTCGGGCGGACGATGGCCACACTAGTGGTCCAGGAGCGCCACCTTTGGCTCAACCTTGTAGAGATGGGTGAGGCCGACAAGACACGGTTTCTTGCTGCCCCCATTTCCCAGGTTGGCATATTCGGCAACACCATCGAGGACTTAGCCCAGCAGTTCTCTGCGGTGAAGCAGCAGACGGAGGCAACCCGGCACATCCTGCCCGTCTGCTCGTCGCCAAGGGCGTCCCCCTGCGGTGACTGCTCAACTGGAACTCAAGATGGCGCCGAGTATGGCTGCTGCGTTGCGAGCTCCGACACAACATAGTAGTGTTTTGTTTGTTTTGTTCACAATTCTCATGTTTTTTGTCTTGGATGTTGTCTGCCTTATTGTCTACGACAGACAAACACTTTTGGACATTGGTTCAGCAATTTCACATCGTAAACCGGACTTCACATTCCTCAATGCCGACCCACTGTTTACAAACACGCAAGCGGAGCCCTTTGTCTGGGCAGCACGGCCGCGGAAACGCAAAAGGAAAAGAGGAAACAGAGCCGGCGTTCTCATCAGAGTAAGACGCCATGGAAATCGACCCCCGCTACCCACTATTCTACTGGCAAATGTTCAGTCTCTGGATAACAAGCTCTGCGAGCTGAAAGCGCGGATCTCTTTCCAACGAGATACAAGGGACTGCTGCATTATCTGCCTTGCGGAAACTTGGATGTCTCCGGAGATTCCAGACTCAGCCATTGAACCCGCGGGGTTCTCCGTGCACCGAGCGGACAGAGCGAAAGACCTCTCAGGTAAAAGCAAAGGAGGTGGTATATGTTTTATGATCAACAAATCCTGGTGTGATCAGAGGAACGTACATTCTATCAAGTCTTTCTGCTCTCCTGATCTGGAATTTCTTATGCTTCTGTGTAGACCATTCTGGCTACCGAGGGAATTCGCAGCGGTTATTATCACAGCTGTGTACATTCCTCCACAAGCCGACACAGACCAGGCACTCAAGGAACTGTATGGGAGTATAAGTGAGCAGGAAACCATGCACCCTGAGGTCGTGTTCATTGTGACTGGGGACTTTAATAAAGCCAGTTTAAAATCAGTCGCACCAAAATACCACCAGCACATTAGTTTCAACACACGAGGGGACCAGGTTTTGGACCATTGCTACTCTCCCTTCCGGGATGGCTACAAATCCCTCCCCTGCCCACCATTTGGCAAATCAGACCACTCTTCCATTCTGCTTCTGCCTGCTTACAGTCAGAAACTGAAACAGGAAGCACCCACCCTCAGAACGATCCAGTGCTGGTCGGACCAATCAGATTCTACGCTACAAGACTGTTTTGATCACACGGACTGGGAGATGTTCCGGTCCGCCTCTGATGACGACATCGAGCTTTACGCTGATAGCATAATGTGTTTAATCAAAAAGTGCGTGGAGGACGTGGTTCCGACCAGAACAATACGGATCTATCCGAATCAGAAACCTTGGATTAATAGCGATGTTCGCATGGCACTTAATGTGCGGACCTCCGCTTTTAATTCCGGGAACGCGGAGGAGCATAAACAAGCCAGTTATGCCCTCCGAAAAACTATCAGAACCGCAAAACGCCAGTACAGGAGCAAGATTGAAGGACAGTTTAACAACACCAACTCTAGAAGCATGTGGCAGGGAATTAACATCATCACAGACTTTAAAGGGAATAAAAACTCCGCCATGAACACCGCTGCCTCACTCCCGGATGAGCTAAATAATTTTTATGCTCGTTTCAAGGGAAATAACACCGCCCTCGCGGAGAGAGCTCTCGCGGCTGAAGCTACAGAGGTTAGTTCACTCTCCGTCTCTGTAGCGGATGTAACCTGATCCTTCAGACGAGTGAATATCCGCAAAGCTGCGGGCCCAGACGGCATTCCGGGCCGCGTCATCAGAGTCAAACCAGCTGGCTGGTGTTTTTACAGACATTTTCAACCTTTCTCTCTCTTTGTCTGTAGTCCCCACATGCTTTAAAACATCCACCATTGTGCCTGTTCCAAAACAATCAAAAATCACTTGCTTAAATGACTGGCGTCCTGTTGCTCTGACCCCCATCATCAGCAAATGCTTTGAGAGACTAATCAGAGATTACATCTGCTCTGTATTGCCTCTCTCTCTTGACCCGCTGCAGTTTGTTTACCGCAACAACTGCTCCACTGATGATGCCATTGCATCTACAATACACACTGCTCTCTCACACCTGGAAAAAAAGAACACTTATGTGAGAATGCTGTTTGTAGACTATAACTCAGCATTCAACACCATAGTGCCCTCCAAGCTAGATGAGAAACTCCGGGCTCTGGGCTTAAACAGCTCATTGTGCAGCTGGATCCTGGACTTCCTGTCAAGCAGATGCCAGGTTGTTAGAATAGGCAGCAACATCTCCTCCTCACTGACCCTCAACACTGGAGCCCCACAGGGCTGTGTTCTCAGCCCACTCCTGTATTCCCTGTACACACATGACTGTGTGGCAACACATAGCTCCAATGCCATCATTAAGTTTGCTGATGACACGACGGTGGTAGGTCTGATCACTGACAATGATGAAACAGCCTACAGAGAGAAGGTGCACACTCTGACACACTGGTGTCAGGAGCACAACCTCTCCCTCAACATCAGTAAGACAAAGGAGCTTGTTGTGGACTTCAGAAGAAAAGACAGAGAGCACAGTCCCATCACCATCAATGGAGCACCAGTGGAGAGAGTCAGCAGCTTCAAGTTCCTGAGTGTCCACATCACTGAGGAACTCACATGGTCCATCCACACTGAAGTCGTTGTGAAGAAGGCTCATCAGCGCCTCTTCTTCCTGAGACGGCTGAGGAAGTTTTGAATGAACCGCCACATCCTCACACGGTTCTACACCTGCACTGTAGAGAGCATCCTGACTGGCTGCATCTCCGCCTGGTAAGGCAATAGCACCGCCCACAACCGCAAAGCACTGCAAAGGGTGGTGCGAACTGCCAGACACATCATCGGAGATGAGCTTCCCTCCCTCCAGGAAATATATTCAAGGCGGTTTGTGAAAAAAGCTCGGAGGATCATCAGAGACTCCAGCCACCCGAGCCATGGGCTGTTCTCACTGCTACCATCAGGTAGGCGGTATCGCAGCATCAGGACCCGCACCAGCCGACTCCATGATAGCTTCTTCCCCCGAGCAATCAGACTTCTGAACTCTTGATCTCCCACGATCAAATACATCAGCACTGCACTTTATTACCCTTACTCTTATATCTCACACCGGACTGTCATAAATTATATTATTGTTATATTATATTCTCTCTTAACAACTGACTATCAACCGACAGCCTGAATGTCAATACAGTACAATACTGTACATTCTATAAATATACTATATATACTTTTTTATATATATTTTTATTTTTTATTTTTATTGAATAATGTGTATCTATATAGTGCGTATTGTATACTGTACAGTGTATGTTATTATTTGTATATTGTTGAGTGTAATTATGTGTATATCAGTTGTTTAAATTGTGCTGTGTTAATTTGATGTTATTGTAAACTGGTACTGTCTCATCACTGTCACGACTGCTATGTTGATCAGAACTGCACCCAAGAATTTCACACAACATTGCACTTGTGTATATGGCTGTGTGACAATAAAGTGATTTGATTTGATTTGATTTTGAGGAAGCAGACGCCACCCATCTCACAGTCGGCGCCTAAGAACCCACAGAGGTCGTCAAAGCGCCCCTGAGACGGGCGACCCAGGGATGAAGGAACCCACTCACCTGGAGCTGGTAAGAAGACCACTCCATCCCCCGGTGGAGGGCCAGGCGGAAAATCTTTTGTTGCCTTTTTGTTTGATTCGCCACGTGCCCAAGTGGCTGCGGTACCAAACATTTCAGCAAAAGAGCAGCTTCCTTCCTCCCTGGGTCACATACCCGGTGTGCACAGTCATCATCACGACTACCGTCCATGGGTTTTTTCTTGCAGGATTGGCGCTCCAGCGGTGGTCTTTCTGCCCCTGAGCGCCCAGCTGTGGCACACAGCCACCCCCGATGTGGCAGTCTCCACGGGTTACGAGGACAGGCCTCTTCCTCCCCCATCCCAGGCTATTCCGGGGGTGGTCACAAGGAGCCAGGTAAATGCTTCAATATCCCTAGACTCAGCACGGCCACGACGTGGTGGGGCACCTTGAGCTCTGCCCCGCTGCGAGGCCCCACCTGCCGGTACGTCCGACGACGTTGTCCCCTTGGTCCCCCTTGCGCGGAACTTGGACGCGTGGCTTGTGCTTTCCAATCCATCGCAATGGCTGATCCGGACCGTCCAACTCCAGTGCCCCATCCCTCCAGCCGAGATGAAGAAGGGGTTTTACAGCCCCTACTTCATCGTACCGAAAAAAGCCGTAGGTTGCGGCCAATCTTGGACCTGCGAGTACTGAACCGGGCCTTACACAGACTCCCGTTCAAGATGCTGACGCAAAAACGCATTCTGGTGAGCGTCCGGTATCAAGATTGGTTCGCCGTGGTAGACCTGAAGGATGCGTACTTCCACGTCTCGATCCTTCCTCGACACAGACCCTTCCTGCAGTTTGCATTCAAGTGTCAGGCGTATCAGTACAAAGTCCTCCCTTTCGGCCTGTCCCTGTCTCCTCGCATCTTCACGAAGGTCGCAGAGGCTTTCCTTGCCCCGTTCAGGGAGGTGGGCATTTGCATTCTCAACTATCTCGATGACTGGCTAATCCTAGCTCACTCTTGAGACATGTTGTGCGCACACAGGGACCTGGCGCTCTCACACCTCAGCCGACCAGGGCTTCGGGTCAACTGGGAAAAGAGCAAGCTCCTCCCAGTTCAGAGCATCTCTTTTCTCGGTTTGGAGTTGGACACCTTACAAACGAGTGCGCCCAGTCAGTGCTGGCCTGTTTGAAGGCGTTCAAACAGAAAACAGCAGTTCCACCGAAACTTTTTCAGAGGCTCCTGGGGCATATGGCATCCTCGGCGGTGGCCACCTGGCTCGGGTTGATGCATATTAGGCCGCTTCAGCACTGGCTCCAGACTCGAGTCCCGAGATGGGCATGGCGCCACGGGACACACTACGTGGTCATCACGCTGGTCTGTCACCGTCTTTTCAGCCCTTGGACCGACCTCTCGTTTCTACGGGCAGGTGTTCCTCTAGAACTGGTCTCCAGGCACGTCGTGGTCAAGACAGATGCCTCCAAAATGGGCTGGGGCACTGTTTGCAACGGGCACGCAGCCGCCAGCCTCTGGATGGGTCCGCGATTGCATTGGCACATCAACTACCTCGAGTTGTTGGCAATTCTGCTCGCCCTGCGGAGGTTTCGGCCGTTGATCCAGGGCAAGCACGTGTTAGTTCGGACAAACAACACGGCAACGGTAGCATATGTCAACCGCCAAGGCGGTCTGCACTCTCGTTGTATGTCACAACTCGCCTGCCGTCTCCTCCTCTGGAGTCAGCATCACTTCAAGTCGCTGCGAGCCACTCACATCCTGGGCAACCTCAACACTACAGCAGGTTACCCTCTGGGGAGAGTGGAGACTCCACCCTCAGGTGGTCCAGCTGAATTGGAGTTGATTCGGACGGGCACAGGTGGACTTGTTCGCCTCCCAAGAATCCTCCCACTGCCCGCTCTGGTACGCCCTCACCGAGGCTCCCCTCAGCATAGACGCGCTGGCACACAGCTGGCCCCCTGGTCTACGCAAATATGCGTTTCCCTCAGTGAGCCTACTTGCACAGACCCTGTGCAAGGTCAGGGAGGATGAGGAGCAGGTCGTCCTGGTAGCACCCTACTGGCCCACCCAGATGTGGTTCTTGGACCTCACACTCCTCGCGACAGCCCCCCCCAGGCGAATTCCAATGAGGAAGGACCTTCTTTCTCAGGGACGGGGCACCATCTGGCACCCGTGACCAGACCTCTGGAATCTCCATGTCTGGCCCCTGGACGGGACGTGGAAGACCTAAGCGGTCTACCACCCATGGTGGTAGACATGATCACTCAGGCTAGGGCCCCCTCTACGAGGCGCCTGTATGCCTTTAAGTGGCGTCTGTTCGCTAAGTGGTGTTCTTCCCGACGGGAAGACCCCCAGAGATGCGCAGTCGGATCAGTGCTTTCCTTCCTGCAGGAGAGGTTGGAAGGGAGGCTGCCCCCTTCCACCTTGAAGGTGTACGCTGCCGCCATAGCAGCACACCACGACGCAGTCGACAGTAAGTCCTTAGGGAAGCACGACCTGATCATCAGGTTCCTAAGAGGTGCCAGCAGGCTGAATCTCTCCAGACCGCGCCTCGTTCCCTCATGGGACCTCTCTGTAGTTCTTCAAGGTCTACAGAAAGCCCCCTTTGAGCCTTTGCAGTCAGCCGAGCTTAAGGCACGCTCCTTGAAGACTGCCCTCCTGACTGCGCTCACTTCCATCAAGAGGGTAGGAGACCTGCAAGCGTTCTCTGTCAGCGAAACGTGCCTGGAGTTCGGTCCGGGTTACTCTCACGTGGTCCTGAGACCCCGACCGGGCTATGTAACCAAGGTTCCCACCACCCCTTTTAGGGACCAGGTGGTGAACCTGCAAGCCCTGACCCAGGAGAAGGCAGACCCAGCCCTGTCGTTGCTGTGTCCGGTGCGTGCTTTACGCATCTATTTGGATCGCACGCAGAGCTTTAGAATCTCTGAGCAGCTCTTTGTCTGCTTTGGTGCACAGCGGAAAGGAAGCACAGTCTCCAAGCAGAGGATCGCCCACTGGCTCATTGACACCATAACTATGGCATATCATGCCCAGGACATGCCGCCCCCGGTAGGGCTACAAGCCCATTCTACCTGGGGTGTAGCGGCTTCCTGGGCCCTGGCCAGGGGTGCCTCTCTAACAGACATTTGCAGAGCAGCGGGCTGGGCAACACCCAACACCTTTGCAAGGTTCTACAACCTCTGGGTGGAACCGGTTTCGTGGCATGCAATACAAGCGTATAAGCCCAGGATAGCCTGCCGGGTGTATCGCTTGCACATAGCGCCTTCCACCTCCTTTTGAGCTGAAGACGTGCGCCATTAATTCCCAGTAGTGTTCTTTTTTTTGTTCCCTGGTTGACTTTCTCTGAGCCCTGTGGCAGTCAAATTTTCGGAGAGACTCGCTGCTGGCTCAGTACACGTGCTAACTAAGAGTCCTGTTCTGGGATAGGTGCTCCGCATGTGGCGGTTCCCTGTAAGGCTAACCCCATGCAATATATATCTTCCGCTAATTCGTTTCCCTGTTTGCAAACTGTGTCTTCCTTGGGCAGAGCCCCTCTGCCCCAGTCTCCATGTTTGTAGTAACTCCTCCCTCATTGGGTAGAATCTACCTTGAAGACTCTCTACATGGTTGGAAAGACCATCTGACGTATTCTTCCACTTAAATATCCCCCCCACCCCCCTTTGGGCGAGGTGTGGTCTCCGCGGTGTCTTCCCCTTGGGAGGGACACCCCCCGACTAGACCTGGCGGCCCAGTCAGATAATCCCCCTTCTTTTTTAGTGAGTGGAAAAAAGAGAAGGGGAAAAGAGGCCACGACTGGGTTAAGCCTATCTCTATCTCTTGGGTAGTCGACTTGTCCCCAAAGGGCTGTTCGACACTCATAACTATGTTGGGGAGGTTACGTGTCGACCTGGTGTGCTGGCTATGAGGCACAGAGTAGTCTGCCCACCACACACCGCCAGTTCACGTAACACAGTTCAGCCAATTGTGGCATTATGTATAGGGACCTCTAGTGTCACTACATCGACACAACGCCGAGTGAGTGACAGATAGGGAACATCATGGTTACCTGTGTAACCTCCGTTCCCTGATGGAGGGAACGAGACGTTGTGTCCCTCCTGCCACAAAGCTGAACTACCCACTGAAATGGCCGGACCTTATATCGGCTCCTCAGCATAAAACCTGAATGAGTGCTTGCATACCAGCTCCTTTTATACCCGTATGTCCGAGGGAGTGGCATGCAAATACCACTCGCCAATTTTCATTGGCCTTTTATCAAAGACCAGTGGTGTCTCGGGCTCCCAAAAGTGACCCCTAGTGTCACTACATCGACACAATGTCTCGTTCCCTCCATCAGGGAAAGGAGGTTACACAAGTAACCATGACGTTAAGTTACCATGTTTTTTGGCAGACACCATGGTTTTACCATAGTAATATTGCAGTAACTATGAATAGTCAGTTAAGTAAACCATAAAAAACACAAAATTATGATTTTGATTACCACAGTTTTAGTTTCCTTGTATTATACTATGGTTTTATTACGAATATCAAGGTTAAAACATGGTTACTGTAATAAAACCGTGGTAAAGTTATTATGTGGGAAGGCAAAAGTATTTCAGAAAAACCCGCCCTGTCCTCTAAGGGACTCTATGATGTAGTTTATTACGAGTGAATAAACTAAAACTGCAAAAATATCGCGTGACTGACGATACACGGAAAGTAATATGTAATGATATTATTATTACAATATAATACTTTCCGGTGTAGGCCCATCTGTGTCTAATAACTCAAAAATAAGCCAGCGACCGTGACTGACTAATCAAAACTATATATATATCAAATTGTAATTATTCAGTATTTGAAAATGAACCTATAAAGGAAATTATACCGCTTTAATGTGGCAGACAAATGGGACGGGCCTTTTACGAGTTTGTTACGAATGTTAACTACGAAAACATTTGAAGGTATTTTTGCAGCAAATCAACTGAGCTCCTGTGACAGTGGAATTTGTAGTTGTAGAGATTAGCCACTCATGTGTATCAGTAAATTTGAAGTCACAGAGAAAAATGTTTTAAGAGTTGCAAACTTGTAGATTTGGTTTTATCTCCCACAAACACAGCACAACAGTTACACCTTCTCAAATTCTTCATTGCAGGTGCACAAATCCTATTCTGTGCATGACAAATTAAGAAACTTATACGCTCTCTCCCTTTTGCACCACATATCTGTGTAAAATATGGAGCAAAAGTGATTTGTGCATCTGTAGAGGCAGCGGCGGACACTGTATAGAGATCAGAGAATTTTGGCCAATCAGAAGAGCTTGTTATACCATAAAGGTAGGTTTTTTCTTTCTTTTTCTGAAATCACTTACCGTTATACATTTGTTTATAGTTTAAATATGCGGTTGGTAATCAGTGTTTCTTAGTTAGATTAGCCTTTCTTGTTTCACGAAAGGTAAGCTGATGCTAGACTACCTGCACTGTTAAGTTTGCCATTCAGTCATCTCATATTAAATGATTTATTCCTTATATTCTCTTCAGACAGAACAGGGTGGGTCTTCGCAGGTGAGTATCATATCATAAGTATGCACCTAATGTAAGATTACCCTTATGAGAATTTACCATGGTCAGAAAACCATGGGTACCATGTTTATTTTTCTTTTTGTTTGTTTTTGGTGGATAGTAATTTTTATAGGAATACCATAGTAAAGGGATGTCAGAGTTTGCACTACAGTAGGCAATTTGCCCAGTAATTATTATTCCCATAGGGAAGCAGTCCTGAAATTGGAAGCTATAAATAATATAATCTTGATCCCATAGGTATCCAAGAATTGAGCAACTAACCAAGTAAACAAAGGGGGCTGGAAGCACCTGTTTCCAAGTGATTAGGCCTCTGTTGCAGGTCAGTACTGATTTAGTGGGACACTGCAGGGCACATGGGAGTGAGATAACTTACTATTCTTAGACTATGTAAATATTGATTTTATATTATAAGGAACACCTATTTGCAGTGACGTTGGATGAAAAACATGCTTTAAATCGCCTATAGGCTTTATAAAATGTTAATTAACCCGCTCTGTGACTCACTGCAGCTTCCAATTTCGGGACGCTTCCCTATGTGAGTAATAATTACTGGGGCCGCTAGACAGATGCACAAATCACTTTACCTCCATATTTTACACAGATATGTGGTGCAAAAGGGAGAGAGCGTATACGTTTCTTAATTTGTCATGCGCAGAATAGGATTTGTGCACCTGCAATGAAGAATTTGAGAAGGTGTAACTGTTGTGTTGTGTCTGTGGGAGAGGAAAAAAAAATCTACAAGTTTGCAACTCTTAAAACATTTTTCTCTGTGACTTCAAATTTACTGATACACATGAGTGGCTAATCTCTACAATTACAAATTCCACTGTCACAGGAGCTCAGTTGATTTGCTGCAAAAATACCTTCATGAAAACATCGCTTACCTGACACAAACTGTACGAAAACTGAGAGCAAGATCCACTTTAGATGTTGCGCCATTTTCGTACAAAATACGCTTTCACGCACTTATTCTCCTATATTTTGCGCATAAAATACAGGCCCGTGTTAAGTTACTGACACACCCGCAGAAACGGATAAAGGAAGTCAGAGAAAACGAAAGTGAAAGTGTTGAGAAGGTAACGCCCCGGCAGCCCAAGTCTCGCAAAAGTCTCATTCGCTGTTACTAAGTTTAGGTTTAATGGTAGGTTTAGGGGTACGTGCGGGCTTAGGTTTTCTGTAGGACTCCAAATAAACACAATAAACACAGTGTTTGAACGTCTCATGCAGCTCTCGCGCCACCTGTGGTAGCCCCGGTATTTAACATTGAGATATCTCCCCTGCGGGACCATCTCTGGCATTTGGATTTCACTGAAGGTTCAGCAGTTTAATCAAATCAAATCACTTTTATTGTCACACAGCCATATACACAAGTGCAATAGTGTGTGAAATTCTTGGGTGCAGTTCCGATCAACATAGCAGTCGTGACAGTGATGAGACATATACCAATTTACAATAACATCAAATTAACACAGCACAATTTAAAGTCTAATATACACATAATTACACTCAACAATATACAAATAATAACATACACTGTACAGTATACAATATAGAATACACATTATTCAATAAAAAAAAGTATATAGTAGTATATATAGAATGTACAGTATTGTACTGTATTGACATTCAGGCTGTCGGTTGATAGTCAGTTGTTAAGAGAGAATATAATATAATAATAATATAATTTATGACAGTCCGGTGTGAGATATAAGAGTAAGAGTAATAAAGTGCAGTGCTGATGTATTTTGATCGTGGGGGATCAAGAGTTCAGAAGTCTGATTGCTTGGGGGAAGAAGCTGTCATGGAGACGGCTGGTGCGGGTCCTGATGCTGCGATACCGCCTGCCTGATGGTAGCAGTGAGAACAGCCCATGGCTCGGGTGGCTGGAGTCTCTGATGATCCTCCAAGCTTTTTTCACACACCGCCTTGTATATATTTCCTGGAGGGAGGGAAGCTCACCTCCGATGATGTGTCTGGCAGTTCGCACCACCCTTTGCAGGGCTTTGCGGTTGTGGGCGGTGCTATTGCCGTACCAGGCGGATGCAGCCAGTCAGGATGCTCTCTACAGTGCAGGTGTAGAACCATGTGAGGATGTGGCAGTTCATTCCAAGCTTCCTCAGCCGTCTCAGGAAGAAGAGGCGCTGATGAGCCTTCTTCACAACGACTTCAGTGTGGATGGACCATGTGAGTTCCTCAGTGATGTGGACACCCAGGAACTTGAAGCTGCTGACTCTCTCCACTGGTGCTCCATTGATGGTGATGGGACTGTGCTCTCTGTCTTTTCTTCTGAAGTCCACCACAAGCTCCTTTGTCTTACTGACGTTGAGGGAGAGGTTGTGCTCCTGACACCAGTGTGTCAGAGTGTGCACCTCCTCTCTGTAGGCTGTTTCATCATTGTTAGTGATCAGACCTACCACCGTCGTGTCATCAGCAAACTTAATGATGGCATTGGAGCTATGTGTTGCCACACAGTCATGTGTGTAAAAGGAATACAAGAGTGGGCTGAGAAAGCAGCCCTGTGGGGCTCCAGTGTTGAGGGTCAGTGACGAGGAGATGTTGCTGCCTATTCTAACCACCTGGCGTCTGCTTTACAGGAAGTCCAGGATCCAGCTGCACAATGAGCTGTTTAAGCCAAGAGCCCGGAGTTTCTCATCAAGCTTGGAGGGCACTATGGTGTTGAATGCTGAGCTGTAGTCTACAAACAGCATTCTTACATAAGTGTTCTTTTTTTCCAGGTGTGAGAGAGCAGTGTGTATTGTAGATGCAATGGCATCATCATTGGAGCGGATGTTGCGGTAAGCAAACTGCAATGGGTCAGGTGATGGAGTGATCTAGATATGATCACTATCCTTAAATAAAAGACAGTTTTTTTTGTTTTGTTTTGTTTTTTGCATGATCAGTCATATTTTCAAAATCAATGCCACATTTTCACAATATCTGCCAGAGTATGCAAACTTTTGAGCACAACTGTATATATATATATATTGTCTATTGTGTATTCTTTATATACTTTATTTTCTTTTCAATATTTATTTATTTTTTATTCAATTTTTAAATATTTTTTAAAAGTCTTGCTGCTGTTTTTGTATTGTTGTACACTGGAAGCTTCTGTCACCAAGACAAATTCCTTGTATGTGTAAGCATACTTGGCAATAAAGCTGATTCTGATTCTGATTCTGATTATCTAATGTACTTTCTTAATTCATTAATATAAACTCATAAAACAGCATATATCATTTTAATTGTAAAAATGTTAATTTTAGTATGTCAACTACCCAAGGTGCAATCAGAATTGTGTGTAAATCACATTAAGTCATAGAAAATGACTATTCAACTCAGTTAGGCTTTTCTAGCGCAACATATAAGAGGTTTAGAAGCCTTTTGTGCCATCTAGTGTCTAGAATAAAACTGCATAACATCAGAGCAATCATTTGCTGTGCCTCTGGTATTGTCAAGACACTTAATTGCAATACCTCTGACATACAGGAACAGTTTATCTCATCATGTTTAATGAAACCTCTCTTTCACAGTTGTGTACTGCATAACGAGACTATTTTTAGTTAATCAGTGACCATTTGTGGTGCATCTACTGTACGTATTAGCAAGATTGAATGTTGATTAGCTAGTTGATTGGGGGGGTAATATATTTGACAGTAACATATTTGACGGCAACATAGTTGACTAATTATTTTCTTTCCAGTACATTTATCAGACATTTACTATTAATAAAAAGAAAAACTTTTTCTACTGTCGCAACGGCAAAGTGTCAGAAGTTATAGAATCACCCTAATGACTTATCTTAAAGGTGACTACTATTTTCTGAATAGAGCTATCAGTTATGAAATTACCAACAAAGAAATTTACCTGTTTTGTCCGTCTTTCCCTTGCTGCATCTTCCAACTGTTTTCATTCTTAATTGCGTAAGATAACCATCCAAGCAGAAGGCATCGTCAAGCTTGTGATGTATAGACAACTTTCATAACATTGCTTCACCAAGATTCTGTCGTAATCATTGTCAAGCAAAGCCAGGAGATTTTTTCAATCTCTAAAAATAAATTTCCTGCAAAGAATCCTTCAATTCACAGATGGAGATCATGGATACGTCACTTTGCTCACAACTCACCCACAAAAGCTCAGTGGGGTTAAGATCAATAACACTCTTTCCCAATTATCTGTTGTCCAATGTCTGTGTTTCTTTGCCACTCTAACCTTTTCTTTTTGTTTTTCTGTTTCAAAAGTGGCTTTTTCTTTGCAATTCTTCCCATAAGGCCTGCACCCCTGAGTCTTCTCTTTACTGTTGTACATGAAACTGGTGTTGAGCGGGTAGAATTCAATGAAGCTGTCAGCTGAGGACATGTGAGGCGTCTATTTCTCAAACTAGAGACTGATGTTCTTATCCTCTTGTTTATTTGTACATCTGGTCTTCCACATCTCTTTCTGTCCTTGTTAGAGCCAGTTGTCCTTTGTCTTTGAAGACTGTAGTGTACACCTTTGAATGAAATCTTCAGGTTTTTTTGGCAATTTCAAGCATTGTATAGCCTTGATTCCTCAAAACAATGATTGACTGATGAGTTTCTAGAGAAAGCTGTTTCTTTTTTGCTATTTTTGACCTAATATTGACCTTAAGACATGCCAGTCTATTGCATACTGCGGCAACTCAAAAACAAACACAAAGACAATGTTAAGCTTCATTTAATGAACCAAATAGCTTTCGACTGTGTTTGATAATGGCAAGTGATTTTCTAGTAACAAATTATCAATTTAGCATGAATACTCAAGGATAAGGTGTTGGAGTGATGGCTGCTGGAAATGGGGTCTGTCTAGATTTGATCAAAAATGACTTTTTTCATATAGTGATGGTGCTGTTTTTTTACATCAATAATGTCCTGACTATACTTTGTGATCAGTTGAATGCCAGTTTGGTGAATTAAAGTACCAATTTCCTTCTGAAACAGCAAAATCTGTGCATTATTCCAAACTTTTGGCCGCCAGTGTATATATATACAGTACTGTGCAAAGGTTTTAGGCGCTTGTGAAAAATGTTGCATAGTGGACACAGTTTTTCTTGGTTGTTGGCAGATAGGATGTTCCAAGCTTCTTGGAGAATCACCACAGTTCTTCTATCTATTTAGGCTGTCTCAATTGCTTCTGTCTCTTTATGTAATCTCAGACTGAACCGATGTTCAGTGGGGGGCTGTGGCAGCGGGGGTGTGGTCAAGCGTCCGTCCGGAGAGAGATAAAGTGGTAAGGGCGCTTGCACCTGAGCTAGATTATATGTAACACCTGTCTCTAATTCCAGTGAGCATGGGGAGAGCGGCATATAAGCAGCCACGCCACCAGCAGAGAAAGAGAGAGAGTCTGGCACAAGGAAGGCCACAGTGCTCCTGAAGCTGCTACATTTAATCTGTTATGTTTGTGAAGCTGATGTGTTTAAGTTACTATGTGCCTGTGAAGCTAATGAATTTAAGTCTACGTGCCTGTGAAGCTGACGAGTTTGTGAAGTTGTAAAGCATTGAAGTGGCCGATTAAAAGTCCTACCTGATTCTGAAAAAACCTGCTTCCCTGTGTTCTCCTTCCTTTCTGTTTATTAGCTGTTACACTGGTGCCGAAACACGGGATCTTGACGTATGCCCCATGGAGTCCTCCCAGTTGGCAGAGATCCTCAAATCCCTCACTGGCTTACACCAGTCCCACCAACAATCCCTGCTTCTTTGAGATCCTTCGGGCTCAAGCAGAGGACCGGCATGCGATCCAGAGCCTTCTCAGTCAGGAGAGAGCCCCGGCCGTCTCCCCGGACAACCACAGCCCCATGCCCCCGCCCACGCCTCTAAAGATGGGGGCCAAGGATGACCCGGAAGCCTTCCTCAACTTGTTCGAGCAGATCGATGAGATATGGAGATGGCTGTGTGATAAGTGGGTGGCCAGGCTCCTCCCGTTGCTGTCCGGGGATGCCCAGCTCGCAGCACAACAACTGCCGGTGGTGAACCTCCTGGCTTATGAGGACCTGAAGAAGACCATCCTGCAGCAGGTTGGCCGCAGTCTGGAGTAGCATCGCCAGCTCTTCCGGTCAATGAAGTTGGAGACGACCGGCCACCTGTTTGCCTTCACCCAACGGCTCCGAGACGCCTGCTAGAGAAGGCTGCTGGCGGGGGATCACGACGTTGAGGGAATAATTGATCAGGTGGTGTTGGAGCAGCTCGTCCATCGGCTACTGCGAGGAACGGCGGAATGGGTCCAGTGCCACCGCCCGGCGTTGCTGGAGGAGGCTGCTCAATTGGCAGAGGACCATGTGGCAGTTTACCAGAGGGTGGAAGAGCCCTCCCACTCTCTCTCCCCTCCCCCTGTGTTTTCCCCGTTCTCTTCCCCCTGCAATGTCTGCAGGTGTTGTGCGGCATGCCGCGAATGCCAGCTGGTGAATCCACCGGCCACCCCAATCACCTCTTCCGCTGATTGAGGTCCCCTTCGAGAGAATTGGAATGGACCTCGTCGGGCCATTAGAGCGGTCAGCACGCGGACATCACTTTGTATTGGTCCTAGTATGCAACGTGATATAGGGAAGCAGTGCCTCTGTGCAACATCTCAGCATGCAGTGTTGCGGAGGCACTCTTCAAAATAATCTCCCGGGTGGGGATTCCGAAAGAAATCCTCACCGATCAGGGCACAACTTTTATGTCACGGACACTACGTGAGCTTTACGAATTATTGGGCAATAAATCAATCCGCACCAGCGTTTACCATCCACAAACAGATGGCCTGGTGGAGAGATTTAATAAAACCCTTAAAAACATGATTCGTAAGGTCATGCACGAGGATGCTATAAATTGGGACAAATGGCTCGATCCCCTGTTATTCGCAGTACGAGAGGTCCCGCAAGCCTCCCCTGGGTTTTCCCCATTCAAGCTGCTGTATTCCCGGAGAGGGCGGAGCTCGGGCCAGAGGTGAATACAAAACACAATAATTTCACCCCGGTTACTTGCGGAGACCACCTCTCACCGTATCAACTCGCAGAGGTTGCTAAGTTGCAAAAGGAGTTTGCAGATGTGTTTTCCCCTCTACCGGGTCATATGAACCTCATACAGCACCACATCGAGACCGAGCCGAGGGTGGTGGTACGTAGCCATCCCTACCAATTGCCCGAGCACAAAAAAAAATTGTCCGGGAAGAATTGGATGCAATGCTCGATATGGGGGTAATAGAGGAATCCCACAGCGATTGGTCCAGCCTGGTTGTTCTAGTTCCTAAGAGCGACGGGTCTGTACGGCTCTGTGTGGATTATAGAAAAGTCAATGCGGTGTCTAAATTTGACGCATACCCAATGCCTCGCGTTGATGAGTTGCTCGATCGGTTGGGCACTGCTTGAATTTATTCAACACTGGATTTGACAAAGGGTTATTGGCAGATCCCCTTGACAACAATTTCCCGTGAAAAAACAGCCTTCTCCACGACGTTTGGATTACATCAATTTGTGACACTTCCGTTCGGTTTGTTTGGAGCCCCGGCTACGTTTCAGCATCTCATGGACCGAATCCTCAGACCGCATTCGGCTTACGGCAGGATCGCTGAGACAAGCGGGACTCACAGCAAACCCCAAGAAGTGTGCGATTGGGCGGGTGGAGGTATGGTATCTGGGGTTCCACATGGGCCACAGGCAGGTGTGTCCCCAAATTGACAAGACTGCGGCGATTGTGACCTGCCCGAGGCCCAAGGCCAAAAAGGGGGTGAGACAGTTCCTGGGGCTGGCTGGCTATTATAGGAGATTCATGCCTAATTATTCGGATGTCACCAGCCCGCTGACTGATCTCACTAAAAAGAGAGCTCCAGACCCGGTCCAGTGGATGGAGCAGTGTCAACAGGCGCTCATGCAGGTTAAAGCCGCACTTTGCGGGGGGCCGCTTATACATTCACCCGATTTCTCTCTCCCTTTTGTCTTGCAGACAGACGCTTCAGACAGAGGGCTGGGGGCCGTACTCTCGCAGGTGGTGGAGGGGGAGGAGCACCCGGTGCTGCACATTAGCCACAAGCTCTTGCTGAGGGAGACTAAGTACAGCACCATAGAGAAGGAGTGTCTCGCCATCAAGTGGGCGGTCCTCACTCTCCGGTACTACCTGTTGGGGTGGGCCTTCACCCTCTGCTTGGATCACGCCCCACTCCAATGGCTCCACTGCATGAAGGATACCAACGCGAGGATCACCCGTTGGTATCTGGCTCTTCAGCCATTTAAGTTCAAGGTGGTCCGCAGACCAGGAGCGCAGATGGCTGTCGCCAACTTCCTTTCCAGAAATGGGGGGGGGGGAGTGGTAGACAGGCCGAATGTCTCCCTGGCCTGAGTCGGGCGGTGGGGATATGTGGCAGAGGGGGCATGGTCAAGCATCCAGAGAGAAAGCGGTAAGGGCGCTTGCACCTGAGCTAGATTATGTGTAACACCTGTCTCTAATTCCAGTGAGCATGGGGAGAGCGGCATATAAGCAGCCACGCCACCAGCAGAGAGAGAGAGAGAGAGTCTGGCACAAGGAAGGCCACAGTGCTCCTGAAGCTGCTACGATTAATCTGTTATGTTTGGAAGCTGATGTGTTTAAGTTACAATGTGCCTGTGAAGCTAATGAATTTAAGTCTATGTGCCTGTGAAGCTGATGAGTTTGTGAACTTGTAAAGCATTGAAGTGGCCGATTAAAAGTCCTACCTGAGCCTGGAAAAACCTGCTTCCCTGTGTTCTCCTTCCTTTCTGTTTGTGAGCTGTTACAGGGGCTTTGTGGGGGCCATGACATCTGTTGCAGGGCTCCCTGTTCTTCTATTCTAATCTTTTCTATTTGCAAAAGTAATGTTTGGGAGTGTAACATTTATATTTCCTATTGACACACTAAAGCTGAAGAGATAAATAACCATCTTAAGACAAATGCTTATGTGAGTTTTGCACAGTACTGTGTATATATACACTGTAGGTATTTATTACCTATAGTTAAAAGTTCTAAATGATTAAAAAGTAATTGTAGAATTAATTCATGATAATAGGTTATAGAAAAAAAGTGACAATTTATGTTCATATCGTATATTGAGCTGTATGGAATACACTTAATAGTAAATATGTATAGGACAGAAGAGAGTAAACACACACGTTCATACACTGGAATATTCAAACATGCATGTGATACTTTTGTCTAATGTTAACTGTTGGGCCTCATGTATTCAGATAGAAGAAAAAGGCAGGCCTAACACAGTTGTAAAAACCTAACTCAGGCCCCCACATTCCAAGTCGTAAATTATACTGATAAAAATCACGCCAAAATCAAACAAAGGGAGTCCAAAACATATTACAAATCCCATGAAGCCTTGCTCACAAAAGGATCGAACTCTCAACTCCTATTGGATGAGGCACACAACAGAACGTCCCTCAAACATGACATCATCAGGAGTTGAAATACCTCTGAAATGCTTCCGGGATTTGCTTTCAGCAACTTTGTTTGCAGTGTGTAGACGCAGCTCATCGCTGCTCTCAGGTGCAACCTCGTGACACAAGGAAGTAACGTCCGCCTTGAAACTGTGGCCATACAATCTCCATCTCGCTGGATGAGTTGAGATTACTCTGTGTTCAACTGAACACTCTAACGGATCCGAAGGAGACCACCGAGCAATCCACATCTTCATCCGTTTGCCTGCAGAAGTGAAGAGATTAAAGATTTCTCTTCCATCTTCAATCAAGTCGACATTTCTGAGTTCTCCGCCAGCCCGCCGAGAATCAACAGCCGTGCCCGCAAACAGAGCGAGGAAATGGCCTCCTGTCATCACCCGAGCCTCAAGGAACCGGGTCGGAGTTAAAGGACGGAGGAAAACACATTCTACCTGTGTCCTCATGCGATTCAAGTAAGAGGTTTAGGTCTGGGCAGAGATAGAATATTATAGTGTGTTATTCTTGTGTTTCAAGGTTTTTTTGCTTGTACAGTTTACGGACCACCATGTCCGCTCATTATTAATACTCAGGATATTAATTATCACGAATATGTTTTGCTGTATTGTGGTCCAACCAAATTGGACTGTTGTGCAATTTGGCCATCGCGGGTGAGACAAGTAAACTGAGTTCATCCATTAAAGAGTCAAAGAAAGCGGGATTGTTTACGAGCCGTCCACCGCGTCTCTGAGTGATGAACTAACAGCTACTTTCTCTCCCACGATCGCGAAATCGGCTTTAGGGCCCTCTCTTCTCTCTCTCTCTTACTAACCACACACACACACACACACATACACGCACGTGACCCCTCACAAACATTCTGGCACACATTTTTGGCTCCTAGATAGCTTAATGCTAAAGCCCAGCTTTGTCCCTAAGCTATCGTACAAGCGAATACACGCGGTAACTGGTAGACGCCATTGACTGGTTTCTCTCCGCCCCCATTCGCGGTCATATTCCCTGGCCGGAAGTCTCGCGTGACATACTCTCCACAAGAGTCACGTCCGCCATTTTGTGCGCGTCCCTCCTTACACACACACACACACACCTTATGTGTTATAGGATTATTTTAGTTTCCATATCTAATCATATCACTGTTTAGTTTGTAGTTGTAAGTCGGAAGTTTATTGACTGCTTTGTATTAATTATTAATTGATATTACTGCATAAATAAACTTTGTTTATATTACAAAGAGAAGTGTTTTGGTTTGTTTTGCATATGCCTGTGTCATGCTGACGGGATGTCAGTGCTCAGATTCAAGCCTTCATTCATTGTTTTTTCCTGAAAATCGATATTCTTCGGATGTCAATTTTCCTAAGAAAACAATCTAATATTGAGACTGTTATACTATCTGGTTATTAGTCCCTGATTCCAGGGTGGTGCCCCGTCAATGTTAATTCTTATTAATATTCTGTTGATTTTTGATAATTGATAATTATCTTTGATGATTGTTGAATCTGGTCAATAAGCTAGTGTTAATTTTAATTCATTTTTCATCGATGTTAACAATTAACGATTATCTTTGATAATTGTTGATTTAAAGAATTAAAAAAAAGCTAACATTGATTCTCATCAATGTTCTATTGATTTTAATAATTAATAATTATCTTTGATAATTATTAATTATTGCTAATAACCAAACTTGCTCCTAAATGTAGCACACTACATTTACTGGAGCCCCATATGAGGTTTTAATGAGTTAGATTCAATTAATTAATTTAAATATTAATTAATAACTAAAGAAATAATTATTAATTATTTCTGATAGTAACACTGATCTAAACAACCAGTAAAGCCCTACATAACCAATTAAAATTTGCATTGAACTTTGAACTTAGTGGCTGTTTGTTTTTCTGCAACTTATAAGATTATGTCCCTCTGTTTACTATGGCCTTGGTGGCACGAGGGGGACCTACACAATATTAAGCAGGTGGTTTCAATGTTGTGGCTGATCGGTGTGTGTACATACTGGTGTGTGGTGAGTGTACTGGTGCACTATGGCTGCTGTTTTATCATCCAGGTGGATGCTGCACACTGGTGGAGGTTGAGGAGAGTCCCGTTCACTGTGTAAAGCGCTTTGAGTGTAGTGTCAGAAAAGCACATGTATAAATGTAACGTTCATTCATACATACACAGACTCAACAAAGGGGATGGCATAAATCTAAATTACATATTTGACAAAGAATATGTATTACTCTAATATTACTCCATGAAACAAATTTGCAGTGCTAGAGAAAACGTAAAACACATTTCATAAAGCCAAAACATCAAGGTACTGACATCATACAGCCTTGTTTTGTGAGGTTTTTCATAAAACATACTGTGAACATTTTTGTCTTGAAATAAAAGGTAAATTAATAAATGTTGTAAATAGACAACTAGGGAATACAGAGACAAAGTGAATATAATACTACATTTATTTCATTTGTTATCATTTAAATGTACTCCAATTTTGTTTTTTATTGTGGTTGGAGGACATTTTATCTTGAAATTGTTTTTTTTTTTTTAAACAAGTCCAGTTGTAATGACTGTATACTCTTGTGTGCGCACACACACACACACACACACACACGTGCATTTCACAAATGCTAACTTACATTATTGCATTACAATTACTCTATTTTGTAATGAATTTTAATAACATCGTAGATAAAATAAATGCAAAAAACTAAGAGAATAAATTCATAGAAAAGCAGATGGCTTGTGTATGATACAGGTTTACATGTTTGTCAAACTCCTCTCGGTCAGTGGGGTCATTCAATGGAGCACTTTTCAATGCAAAAAAAAAAAGCTAATGATAATTTCGAAGAAAGTTCATTTTAGGTCAGTCTAATTTGGTGTTTAACATTGCAAAATTAACAACTTAAAATGGTAACAGATAAATGAAACACAAGTTTTACATTAAAATAAAAAATCAAACAGTGTGAATGAAGAACATTTTAAGCTTTACATTAGTATATTTGATGTGGCAGACAAAATAATGACAAAGGTTTGAAATAAAGGTTAATACGTGACTCCAAAACATTAAAAATATACTTCCAAAACAATTCTCACATCTAGAAAAAAAATACAAAAATCTGTTTGAGTGAGTCTTGAGTTCAAAACTCCACCCAAACACCAAGGGGAAAGTCCAAGCCATGCAGCAATGCAACACTGGGAGTTACCCACTGGCTCAAAGCAGCGGAGGCCATGAATCATGTTTCTGGTTTTCAGTGTTCTTAAAAGAAGAAGAAGAAAAAAAAACAGCACAGTTTGTCATTAAAAGGAAGGAAGAATAAATAGGAGTATAAAAAAAGAATGCATATACAGGACTTCCTCTTTTCATACACTCAAGTATGAAGTATTTTATGCAGTACACACATACTACTACAGAGTATTCAAAAACGTTGAAGAATACTGGGATTAAATTTAGATTTTAAAGCGCAGATACATTTGAATTTCCACAGTAATTGTACAATTGCAGAAGCTACAACTGACCTAGGATGACATTTCCTGATTAAGGGCGTTTTCACACTATAAAGGAATCAAATTTAGACCATTTTAAGTGGACCAAAACAAAAACTGAGTGAAAAAAGAACTGTCATTAACGCCCTAGCTCGTGCCCTATCATGAACACACACAGGAGATCAACGGTCAGTGAACATTTTCACTAAATAATACATTAGATTTCAGTTTTTCTCATCAAATCTTATCGTATACTTTCATAACAATCACGAGTCTCATGGAATAATTTATTATACTTCTGAATTATACTTTTGTGTTCTTTTGAAGCTTGAAGAGATGGTCACCATAAACTGCCATTGTATGACATCACTGAGAACAACATTTTATCACAATTTCTCCCTTTATGTTAAGAAAAAGAATGAAAGTCATAAAGGGTTATTACAACACAGGGGTGAGTAAACAATGACTGAATTTTCATTTTTGGGTGAACTGATCCTTTAATGGCTCTAAGAACTGGAAAAGCACATCCAACTTGTTAGAGAAAATTGTTCTGTCGCTGGGCTCTTTTGTTCTTGTCAAGTGACCAATGAGCTTCTTTTACTGAAGAAACGGCAAGATGTCAAGCTGATCTGAACGTTTTCATCAGCAAGCCATATATCATCACAAACGCTAATTGTAATCCATACTGATTCTGTCATCAAGTGTTTTTCTAGGGTTCTCCTTCACTAAAACGATAAGTGAAATCAGAAAGCTGAGGCACAACAGTATATTCTTTACTCACTGAAAGCTGCATATGGACATTCACTATCTACTGCAAGCCTCAAGAGGATAAACACAATTTCACACATTCACAAGGTAAAGTTACTCCATGAATCGCTTCCTAAATTACTTTTACAATTGTTTGATATTTGGAGTCGGCTAGTGTGACGCTAGCTGTAAAGTGTTTACATAAAAGATAAAAGTCTTGCGAAACACCTTAAAATGAATGAAGTGACAACTTTGTCAAGTGACGACTACTTTTCTGGACAACAAATCCACTGTAAAAATAAGTAGTTGTGCAAGCCCTAATATACACAAATATTTACACAATAATACATCTCAGAATGGGTGATGATTCATAAACACTGGCAATATTTTTCACATATTGCCCAGCCCTAAAGTGCAATACAACATATTTGTTTTGATCTAAATTTTGATCTTATTTTTATATTTATTTAAATGTATATATATATATATTGTTATTTACTTTATCAAAACAATTTTTACATTAAATTTTTTGTTTGTTTTTCAGTTGAATTATATTCAAAGTTCAAGGAAATCCACTGTTAATAACATTGCAGATAACATTGTGGATGATCAGTCCTAAAATCAGATTTGAAAAACACATCAAGATCAAGCAAACTCAATGTTCAAACTCATGGGCGATTTATAAAAAAAATGTAAATAATATTGAAAAGTTTACATATGGTCCTTTCTATTGAATTGTTAATTCTAGAAAAAACAAAATCAAAGATTGTTCGTGTTGAAGATGTTTCTCCAGACAAATGATTCTTCAGATTTGGTAGATACGGTTCAGATAAAGGTTTCCCCGCCATAATGCAGAAGCTTGTTGTTTATCAGATGTAGCGCTGTTATTTTCTAGAATGTAAAATAAACAACGAGAGGACTTTGTCTATTAGGCAAACCAAACCACAGCAACAATGCGTACAAACATATGCTGACATATGCAAACTGATCTCCATTGATAAAATGGTATTGATATTAAGGGCAATGATATGAACTTTACATTAAGAGATCAAGATTGATTAAGAAAAAGAGAAGCATCAGACCTTATCAAGCTAGACATCCATTCCCAACTATGAATCCTGATTTTTCACCTCATTTGGGGTTACACATTCAGTCACCGTATCATCCAGCGGCTCATTAACTATGAAAACACAACCATTACATAAATAGGAGTCAAGAACAGGAAATAACTAACAGCGAGTGTCATTAAAAATCAAGTTGTTATCTAAAGAAACATTTCAACCAGCAGAGTGAAGAATGATAAACATCTCATTGCTTATATAAAAATAAAACTAGTTTTCCAGTGTCTTAATCCATCATAATGTGTTCAATGTTTCCCCTAGGATTTCTCTCAGCAGCGTTGCCAACAACAAACTCAAGTGTCTTCAGTTTGCCAGACACTACTGGAACTTCAAATGGGACCGGGTTTTATGGGCAGATGAAACATAAAAAGAGCATTTTGGCAGCAAACACCAGACATGGGTTTGGCGCACACAGAGATGAAGAAGTACCCAGTGCCCACGGTGAAATGTGGTGCCGGATCTTTAATGTCGTGGGGCTGTTTTTCTGCCAGAGGTCCTGGACATCTTGTTCAGATACTTGGCATCATGGACTCTATCAAATACCAACAGATAAAAAATCAAAATCTGGCTGCATCTGCCAGAAAGCTTAAAATGGGTCCTGGTTGGATCTTCCAGCAGGAAAATGATCCAAAACAATCATCAAAATCAACACAAAAATGGTTCACTGAATTCACAAAATCAAGGTTCTGCAATGGACATCCCAGTCCCCTGACCTGAATCCCATAGTAAATTTGTGGGGTGAACTGAAGAGGAGAGTCCACCAACATGGACCTCTGAATCTGAAGGATCTGTAGAGGTCCTGTATGGAGGAATGGTCTCAGATCCCTTGCCATGTGTTCTCCAACCTCATTAGGCATTATATGAGAAGACTCAGAGCTGTTATCTTGGTAAAAGGAGGCTGCAAAAAGTATTGAATAAAAGGGTGCCAATAATTATGGCCAGTGTGCTTTGGAGAAAAATATTTATTCAATAATGAGATTTTTTTCCCCAGTTTCAATTGTTTTACTTCAATAAAAGGTTCAATTTTTGTGAATTTTTTGAATGAAAGATCAAAAGGACAAACAATGCAAAAACAATTTCATAGCCTTTTTTGCTCATATTTACCAAGGGTGCCAATATTTTTGGCCACAACTGTATAAACTCCGAAAATGGTATTTTTCTGTGCGGTCAGCGCCTCTTCTATGAGTTGTGTGAATGTCCCGATCTAAACAGGAAGAGATTGAAACTGCATCCGGCTGATGCACACTGTCACGGAACACTCGTCCCTCGAGCGCACACACTTAATGCAGCTAGATTATAACGTGATGACTCGTGACTTATTCAATCATAATATATGTGTCACTGTGCATTTCTTATCCTGAAGAACATTGGCAATACGCAGCTTTATTAATGAGAGAGAGTTTTTTTTTTTTTTTTGTGAATGGAAAACAAGACAAAAACACTTGATAAAAATAGGATTTTTTGCAGTGAATTTCTTTACTGAATTAAACTTAATAAAAAGTATTTTTTCCCTTTAATCAGTGAATATCATTTAGAGGCATTTTTAAAGATGATTTTGTCCTTTTTATTGTTAGTAAGCACGTTTAATACAACCTTTTAAGTCAGAGAACAAGCTGAAGAATCAGTTAAGAGCTAATGATTAATCGTTGCAATAATCACCGAATAATCATTCTAATAATCGTTAGATTAATCGATTATCAAAATAATCATTAGTTGCTAGTCAGATAGCCAGCAGCCTGATGGCACCTGTTTACTTCAATTGTATGAACAAAAAGAGCTGAAATGTGCTTATAAAAATCTTCACTTTAGTTCTGCTGATCGATAGGTTTGTGTAAAAAATAAATCAATAATTGAAAATGTTATTAACTTTTAAAAAGCACTTCCTGCCAGCAGCTTATTTATAACAGAAGAACGAAAGTCACGTGAGAGTTCGGCCATTTCTAACAGCATCATAAACCTATCGATACAGTTCAGAAGACATTTATTGATCGACTGGAGTCAAGTGGATTACTTTTATGCTGCCTAAATATGACTTTTGGACCGTCAAAGTGCTGGCCCCCGTGTACATCCATTATAAGGACCGGACAGAGCTCTATCTTTTTCTAGAAATCTTCATTTGTGTTCTCCTGAAGAAAGACAATCATACACATCTGGGATGGCATCAGGGTAAGTGAATAATGAGAGAATTTTCATTTATGGGTGAACTATTCCTTTAATGCTAAAAGTAGCTCCTAAACCCACGACAGCTTAGAAGTCGTCCTGAGTACTTCTAACTCCCTAAGAGTGACTCAAATGATCCGACACATGTCTACTGTCGTCAATCCACATTAAAAACAATATAATACAATATTATTATGACATTGACCGTTTAAAAAGTAATCGCCTGAATAACAAATGAGTCGATGTATTTTAGTAATATATTATAATATTATAAATATTATAATGTGGACATTGACCATGGTATCGCCTGAATCGCTAGGTTATTTTCATTATTGTAAACTTCGAGATGCAGTTACCTCTCCCATGAATAGAAACAACCCAATATCACCAGAAATAAAGGTTTTGACAACTCTGCGCTCCCTGGCCACATTAAAACTAAACTGTGTAGCGCGGATGAATTCGGAATATCTCTTATTCGTCAGCAGAATCATCTGTCGAACTATATATGCCAAACTTTATATATATGCTTTTGAGACATTGTCCGACAATTCATAGCGTATTTTTTTCCTGTGGATGCAAAAAAAAATGGGGCATTCACAGCCATCGCTGGGATATCCAGTGCATTGCATGAAGAATGAAGAAATGTTCATCAACCAAAAAAAATACAAATTAAAAATCTATCTATTAGGGGTGTAACGGTACATGTATTCATCCCGAACCGTCATGGTACTGACATCACGGTTCGGTGCATGCAGTCAGAAGAAGTCAGTCACAGGCGATCCACTCCAATCCAGAAGGGGGCGTGCGCGGTAATGTAACACTGTTTGCTAACTGCCACAACAGGAAAAAGAGCAGAAGAAGAAGAGACCATTTATGCACTAACACAAAACAAGAATGGCTTCTCCTAATGCACAAGTTTTTATTTTTCATTATTATATTTATTTTGTAGTTTTATAACACAAGAGATGCTTTTCAGTTTTGTAGCTGATTGTGACCAAATACCTTTTGTTTTTTATCAACGCTACAAAAAAATATGACCTATGCAAGAGTGCATTCTGTTTACTGCTTAGCATTTTGGATTTGTTGCTTTTTCCTGTTGTACCGTGACTTCTGTGCACCGTTACACCCCTACTATCTATACACTGTATATGTATCGTCATGTGTCTTCGCTGACAAATAGAGGTTCACTGTCTACTAGGGGTGTAACGGTACACAGAAGTCACGGTACAACATGAAAAAGCAACAAATCCCAAATGCTAGGTTTCTTTTCATTTATTTTGAACAGACAGTAGTGTAAATTACAGTTTGTTCCACCTAGCGGCATTAAGTCCCCCCTGAGGTAGCTGGTAGAGCACAGCCTCCTTTAGTGTATTAAGCACTAAGCAGTAAACAGAATGCACTCTTGCATAGGCCATATTTTTCTGGAAGGGGATGGTATTAGTGGTTGATCAAATTGTGAAGGAACAATCGCACCTTTAATCTGCTCAATTTAGTGAGTAAAGAAGTTTAAAAATGTCCCACAGGTCTCTTGAGTGGCATCCAGAAAAGCATTTCTAGTTGGGTTTAAAACATAATCGATTGTATTGAACAGTACTTTTGGTCGATTTGCGTTATCATAGATTAATGTAGAGAAAATGTAGCTTTCGCTTCCTTTACTGCTCTCTGATAGTTTGTTACACACACCTTTAAATTGTCAAAAGAGACCTGAAGCTTGTCTCGTTTCCACTTGCGCTCTGCTGTTCTCCACTCTTGTCTGAGAGCACGGGTGACGTCATTTTACCAAGACTGTGAAACACACTTAACTCTCTTTGGCTTGAGCGGAGCGACATTATCAAGAGTACAAGATTTATTGAAAGCTTCAACCAATGATTCAGTGTTGAATCCAGCGGAGACATCATCTGTAAAATGCGATAGATACAATTCAGCAAAAAGATTGGCAGTAGACAAGTGAATGGACCGGGAGTGACGTAAGGACTGAGAAAAAGTAGGGAGAGGACAAGGACAAACAAACTCAAACATTATTGAATAATGGTCAGAAATGCCCATGTCTAAGACCTCTAAGTTGGATACAGAAAGACCATGTGATAACACAAGATCTAATGCTTGACCCATATTGTGAGTAGGACCAGTGACATGTCGTATAAAATTTAAAGACTCAGTGAGGGAGATAAATTCATTTACCAGAGGTTTTGATGGACATAATACGTGAATATTAAAATCTCCAAGATTCAGGAGTCCATCACCATGAGACACCAGTCCAGAGAGAAAGTCTGAAAATTGTTGGATGAAGTCCTTATTAAATCTGGGAGGTCTGTACACAAGTGCACAGAAAGCAGGACCCAAGATGTCAATCTTTAATATTTGGACATCAAAGCTGGAATACATGTCCATAGGTATCATTCTGCATTTAAAATAGTTTCTAAAAACAGTGGCAATGCCACCTCCTCGCCCTGAAGTCCGTGGGGAATTTAAACATACCGGGGGCGACGTGCAATTCCAAGAGCAGCGCAATAGATATAAACTCCATCTGACAGGCGGGTCGAGGAATTCAAAGCTGTAAATCCAGACATGAGTAGAAGAATAAAAACATATTGGAAGAAAGGTGATTGCATGAACTTACAAACAAGCAGGGAGCTCTCCGCTGAAACTGCCGTGGGCCAACAGAAAAACTCCAACAGGCCAAGATGGGCAACAGAAGGCAGAACATCTTAAACATGACTCGAATTCAAATCCATGCGCTCCAGCCCCACTGGACGTCGACGATGGACAGGGAATCAAGCAGCCTATTTAAGACTGCATTTAGCATTCCTGGTGTTGTGTTGAACTCTGTTTCCTCGACGGGATATGTTTCCCCCAAGCAGATCTGTATGGGGGAGAACAGTATCTGACGGTAACATTCTCCGCTGTCAGAATGCGTTCCCCCATACACAGACCTAAGCCTAACCCTAACCTACCGTACCCTACCTACCCTAACTTACCTACCATAACCATAACCCCATACCCTATCGGGGCTAGGGGGAAAGAGATTCTGACGGGGAACACAATTCGATATAACACCAGCGAAGACCATCGGTGAGTGCAGCGGTGTTTATTTCCTTTAAGGTAATCCAGTCAGACGTGAGGTAAAGCGTAGATTTCAAACAAACTAAAAAGTCAATAGTCCATAAGATTGTCCATAAAAGAGAAGTATAAAACTCGATTTCCTGAGGTCGCTCATACAAAAGGCCACTAAAACAAAAGCATCTAAAACATTGAAAAATTTTGCCAAAGGTGTGTATTTTGGGGGGAATTTTGATATTTCAGCCTCAGTTCCTATAATACATTTATAATACACTGTGTACACACAATAGTTACACTCAGGACCTTCAGGACAAAAATGTCCCCATTGAAACCCATTAAAACTGCAATATTTGATCCCAGTGCCATTAAAGCATAAAATCAGGAATTCTATGATATTATGCTTTCATTCCAGAGCCCTGGCTTCAAAATGTAATTTTTTTATATTTTCCACCAGATGGCACCATTTTTCTCATGTTTAGCCTATGGAGCAAATACATAGAGATATTTGTGTGTATGTGTGTGTGTAAAAAACAACAGTGGCATTATGTAAACAAACTGGCATTTAAAGGGTTAAAATCCTGAATATTAATGAATATTTTGTAGTTATGATTAGGACTGATGTCAGTGAGAGTGGAAAATAATATTATTATGTAACATTTTATGGCAGGTCCTGAGTGTGTGTATTTTTTTTTTTTTAAATAATAATGCATCAAAATCAATGTTGTTGCTAATCACTCACATATCCCAGACTGTGATAATCCCCCCAAAAAATTGTCATGCGTGGCATGATTGCTGGTGCCAGATGGGCAGGTTTGAGTATTTCTGTAAATGCTTATCTCCTAGGGTTTTCCATCATGCCATGGTTCAAATCACTGAGATCAAATTTTTTCCCCATTCTGATGGTTGATGTGAACATTAACTGAATCTCCTGACCAGTATCTGCCTGATTTTATGCACAGTACTATTGTCACATGATTGGCTGATTAGATAATTACATGGGCTGGTTTGAATATTTCTGTAACTGCTGATCTCCTGGGATTTTCACACACAACAGTCTCTAGAATTTATTCAGAATGGAGCCAAACACAAAAATCATCCAGTGAGCGGCAGTTCTCTGGACGGAAACACCTTGTTGATGAGAGAGATCAACAGAGAATGGCTAGACTGGTCTGCACTGACAAAGTCTATGGTAATTCAGATAACCGCTCTGTACAATTGTGGTGAGAAGAATAGCATGTCAGAATGCTATTCTTAGATATGGGTCTGTGCTCTTTTTTGGCAGCACGAGGGGGACCTACACAATATTTGGCAGGTGGTTTTAATGTTGTGGCTGATCTGTGTAGCTCACTGTAGTTCATTTTAAAAGGCTTTTTAAAGGGAAATTGGCCACAAGATGTCAGCATTGTATGAAATATAAATTCTAATGTATGCAAATCACCAATGCACTTATACACTATCTGGAATGTGGGCTCCTGAAATTAAATGTTGTTGAACATTTAATTTTAAAACTGTGGGCATTGATGTGGAGCTGGTCCTCTCTAACAGCTTCCACTCCTCTGGCGCAGCTTTCTACTAGATGTTGGAACATGGCTGTGGGGATTTGCTCCCATTCAGCACAAGAGTATCAGTGAGGTCAGACACTTGTGTTGGGCAAAGGGGTCTGGCCAAAACCGTTAATTAGGACAGGGGTTCTCAACGGGGTGGTACCACCCACCAGGGGGCATTCAAAGTATGCCAGGGGGCGCTGAGAGCAAATTAGTAGAGAGGGGGCGTTAGGTTACAAATGGGGGTGTTCATCACTCATAATAATCAAATCTATCATATTTTATTTTTTTTTTTAAACATTTATCTAGACTTGGAGTATATCAGATGGTTCTCAATTATATGTATTGGTACGCATTTGTACCGCTGTTCATCTGATTCTGAAATCTAGCAACGCATCTAGAGTATCTGGTTTATCCGCGTCAGATACACAGGCGGAGGCACAACCTCTGCTAATACACCTGTATGGCTCTGTAGATGGATACGGCTCAATGGACAGAGCAGTGCGAGCGCAAAGCAGGTGCATTTTTACTCACAGACTGGTCTCGAGCTCATTGCAGCGCTGCGGGAACCAGATCACCACCCTTGAATTCACTATAGTAACACTAACTGTACTTTAAGCAGAAATAGATTGATAATAAATATTATCATATCACTACTTCAGCTCTATTAAATTTGTCATAGGCTGCATTACGGGAGTGAGAGAACATAATACATTTTTGTTACAGTGTAAAAATATTTATACTTTGTATTTATTGTTTTTACATGTGTTTAGAGGAGGTCTACTGTTTATAATTACGAAAATGCCATAATTTGTTTTATAGAAATCATGTTACATCTAACCACGGTAGTGAAGAAGACATGCTTCCATGTGTTTACAAACACCACTGTTGAAACTATGAATAAATAAATAAATACCTTCAAATTATCATAAGGGCAAATGCGAAATACACTTTAATTTTAAATAGAAATTCAATCCTTTAGCTTAAAAAACAGGCTAAAAATATATTTTTTGAGTGTAAGGAAATGTAGTAAGGATAACTGTTTGAGAAATGAGAGATAACTCTTTTGAATCTATAAGAACCTGATGAAAGGAGTTCCAACTCAGTCACACTGTTAGAATAATTTAGCCATATAAATTAGGTGTTAACTTTTTACTTTTTATAGATGTTATAGATAACCTCACTGTTGTTGATACCAGTAAATTTACATCTGCATCCAACTCTAAATCAATGCCGTACTGTTAAATGAGCATTTCAGTTGGACAAAATATGCAATATTATTGGTCTTTTCACTTATTTTTTAAATATAATAAAAATATCAGTTTTATTATTAGTTTCTGTATTCGCATTTTCATTTTATAGGCCCCAGATATAGCCTTCCATCTGCTTGAATTCAAGAAATATATTCTTTTGATATCACAAAGTCTCCGCTTTCAAATTATGTCACATAATTGGGGGACGGCTGGGGTAATGGAATGAAGTAGGTGGGGGCGTTCATCCAAAAAAGGTTTAGGACATTAGATTTAGTACATAAAATGTATATAAATGAAAAGGTTTTTATTGATATGGAGACAGAAACAGAGAGAGAAAACAGAGCAGAAATTTCTCCTAGATTCACTGTGATCGTATTCAATAATTTGAATGTCCTTATTGAGACAGAACAAGCATTTAACTGTTTCGAAACATTCGTTGATCTAAATCTACAGGTTCAATATGAACGTATTGTGCTGGCGATTGAAATATCAGATTTATTGTATTTTTGAAACACATGCTTCACAATGCAACACTTCAGAATAACAAACACACACACATACAAACACACACATACACATACAAACACATACAAACACACACATATAAACATACATACACACATAGAAACATCTGTGATGTATTATGTCATTCTGTGCCTCTTTTTTTCACAACTGCAGCTCTCTGATCGCAAACAGGAAACTCATTCTGTTTCGTTTAATTGTCTGAGCAAAAGTTCTGGAACAGTTGCTGTTTTCAGACGAGCAATGAACTGCAAATATAAGCTGATATTTTTGTTCCTCTGTGGCTTTACTGGGCTCACTGGTAGGTTATGATTTTGTATTTATTTATTTAATTTACTTATTTATTTAATATCAGTTATTTTCTGCTTATTTGTTAGATTTATTATAGATCAAGTTCTTTTTGCTGTAGACCGAATTCTTTTTTTTAATCTCTTTTATTTAGCATAAATATTCATATATTGTGCCGTAAAAAAGTCTGAGTCTACGTAAACATTTTTATTTAAACCTGGAAGGTTTCATACCTAAAAAAAACAAATAAAAAATAAGGAATATTATGACAAAATATAAACGAAATATTTCTAGGTCACTAATCAAATGTAAGCAAATTTGTGAACTTTTAACAGCACTGTATGTCGATAATAGAATATGGGTGTGTGTGCTACTTTAAATATTTATGTGTCTACCCTTACAAGACAACACTTACAAACTAGATCCATGTTAGAGTTATAGAAGAGATTTCATTGAAGATTAGGATTCTTTCTCTAAGTCACACATTTGAAAAGTTGAGATGAATTATTCTTCTATATTTCTTCTTTATTGTAGTCTCGGAGGAGGAATGTAAAGAAAACCAAATGGAGGGAACATCATGCACCTTGAAAATAAAATTAAGTGAGTCCAAGCCAGCAGAAGTAAGATGGACCAGTGATAAATCTGAGAATGTAGCTAAAAGGAAAAACAATAAGGAAAATGTAAATGATGGTTTCAAATTGGAAAACGATGGATCTTTGACATTTATCAAAATTAGACTGAATGCAACTGGCTGGTATGATTTCAGTGCTTACAGTTCTGATGGGAAACAGATTGGTAAAGACAGGAAGAAAATTCAAGTTTATGGTAAGATGTTCAAGTTACAGTTACACATAAAATAAAGATCACATCTCATGTATTATAATAGCACTGTTAAAATCTATACTTTTAAAGCTCTTCTGCATACTGTAAAGGAAAAAAATCACCCAAAAATGAAAATTTGCTGATTCCAAACCCTTCTGTGAATCCCAAAAGCAGATGTGTCACACACCGTTCACTTTCATTGCAACTTTTTTTTTTCATATGATAAAAAGTAAATAGTGACTGAGGCTGTCAGTCCCTAACATTCAGCTAAACAGCCTCTTTTGTGTTGCACGTGGATGAATATTTTATGACAGAATTTTCATTTTTGGCTGAACTGCCCCTTAAATGCAAGAACTGAGAAGAATGAAAAGCTATCGGGCATGACCGTGTTATCTTCACATTTGTTTTTCAGTAAAAGTCCCCAAACCAAATCTGAAGTTGACCTGTAATACTGATGGAAATTTTACGCTCACCTGTAATGCTGGAGATGGGAAAGATCTACAGTACACCTGGTTTGAAAAAACGAATACCATACGAAATATAAACACCAAAACTTCAACACTGATCTTGCCTGTAGCGAAATTACAAGTGAATAATCAGTATGCTTGCTCTGTCAATAATCCTGTTAGTGAAAACAAAAGTGAGAGTATAAAAGTCACATGTAAGTATCATTTAATATGCTTGTAGTCCTTAAGTGTGGTTTATCTCAAACTTTTACTGCATAACTCTTTTCTAATCATTATTTAGAAAATGTTTCATTGTAAAATGGCATAAAATTGACCCTAGTCTTTTTCAAATGAGTTACTAGCAACATCCAAAGTATACTTGTGGAAAACTTTTAACAGCTTGACAGTAGGATGTTTTGGAATGATACGGTTGCTACTGATTTCATAGAATCTGTTCTTGTCGTACAGGTGAAGGTGCAGGATTTAAAAAAAAACTCTTTGGCTTTGATTTCTGGATAATGGTGAGCATTCTAGCAGGTGGTGGAGCTCTTCTACTGCTGCTAATGTCTGTTCTGGTGATCTGTGCGTGTCGTAGCTGTAAACAACGGGAGAAACATCAGCGAGGTAAGAGAAATCTTTGACATGTCTAAAACTGTGTTTCAAAGTTATTGAAAAGGTATTTTTACTAGAAATGCTAACCAATGTAGCCTTAAACATCGTATAGAAAGCTACAAATAATATATTTTCTGCCTCATTCTATGAACAGAATCCACATACGATCAGAAAAGGATGCCGTTGTTTACACTCTGTGGGGTTTTGACGTTTGGAGCAGCAAAAATAGTAAATTTTTATGTGAACATTTAGCATTATGCTAAGCTAAAATGCTATTTACATGCATCTGTTGCCAGACATGATTATATTTTATAATGAATTCTATGCTGAAAATTCACGTTGGAGCAAAACTTTTTTTCTCTAGTAATACTTTTGATATTAGAGCAGAAATCGTATTCTTAATGAGAATTTTAAATCCATAAAAAAGATACATTTACTTGAGCAGCAAAACCGCACAAGATATTCAGGCTTTTTTCAGAGAATGGATTTTTACAGTGAAGTGCATTTTCTGACTATATTTACTTGTTAATAGTCAAAACAATTGAAAAAAAAATAAATAAATAATAATAATCCAAAGTATTTAGATTACGTTACTGACCTTGAGTAATCTAACGGAATATGTTACAAATTACATTTTACAGCATGTATTCTGTAATCTGTAGTGGAATACTTTTTAAAAGTAACCTTCCCAACCCTGTTGGCAATATATATATATATATATATATATATATATATACACAGCATATATATAAACATATAAGAAAGTAAATAGTTTCAATTTTTATCTCATGTTGACATTAAATACCTTTAAATGGTGAAGTTAGTCAAAAAGAAGATACTACAACTTGTCTTTAGGGGGGGATGGATGTTGGAAATAAAGGCCTTTTAATAGAATAACAGAGAGTAGCAATATTTTGTCTGAAATGTACTCTCAAACCGATCACACCCTAATAGATTATAAACCTATTTTAGAAACTGTAACATGTCAATTTTATGGGAATCTTGTCTTTCTGGAAATCCCCCAGATGAAGAGGAGCTCAAGCTGAGGAATTTAAACACTTCGGCTCCGCCTGGACAAAACAGATCCAAAAGCACGGCGAGGGGGCAACCGGCACCCCCCCTCCCGCTAGTGGAACCCATTATTTGCAGCCCGACCACACAAACCCCACCTCAACCCAAAGCCCACGTGCGTGCTCGTCCTCCACCACCTCCACAGGATGAAGATGAGGAAGATCCTCCTCCATTACCTCGACCCAGGAAAAACAATCACCGGGACAGGAGGAGTCAAGCGCCGTACCAACCAATGGAATAAGATGCCAGACCAGGAATCCTAAGTGAACAATGATATGGGACTCTCAATGACTTGCATTGATTTTTAAAGCCATATTTTGATGGTGAGAACATCTTTAAAGGTGCACTAATTAATTTCATGGGCTATGTTTGAAAGAGCTTACTACGATGCAATACACTCATATCGATCTTCCATTTCCAATGTGACGAATGGGTCAGAATTAATATCAACTGTAATTTTTAAAGTTTTTATCCATTTTTTGACTCATTCTTTGACTGACAAAAGTTGAAACCATTTTTACCAATTTTTATTTCCAAGATGATAACTGGACACCACTCGGTGAACTAAACGCGCAACGTCATGAGGTCATGTGACAACAACTATTTAGTGTACTATTTTTTAAATCTTTATTTGTAGACCAATTCCAACTTTTACTTTCTGTTTAAAAAAAATTGTTGGCAGTGTATAGTGTATACAGCAATATATTAAAGTAGTAAGCAAGTATTTTAGTCCAAATATCGGCATGTTTATGTTTTGCTGGTTCTATGGCTGTGTCTCGTTTCAAAGGCTGCGTGCTAGGTAGGACGCGTCCTTTGAAGGCTGCAGTATACCGAGTGTCCTCCCTTAAACAAGCCTCGTTTAAACGAGATGGCCTTCGTAGGACAAACGGAAACAGAACATAACATGGTTGCTATGACAGCACGCCACTCTTTAACAAGCGCGAGCACTTTGAGTGAGAAGGAACAAAGTCCATTTGGAAGGGAATGTATGAGGTACATTTTAGGAGAGTTATAATGATGTAAAGAGAAAAGAAAACAGATTTTACAGGTGTAGTTTTTGTCTAATACTTTAGTTTTATCATACACTCTGCGCCCATCTACTGGGGTACTTCAACTTGGGAATTAACATTACTTGCGTTTGAACATCATATTTACGGGCAAATTGGCGTCATTTTTTTAGACATTTCCGCTGAAGCAAAGAATTGTGGGTTGTGAGTGCCCATGAAGGATACACCTCATGCATCCTCCGAATTCCCGTGAAAGAAGGTCGCATTCGAAGGCTGCATTCGAAGTGTCCTACTCGCTTTTCTGAAACGAGACAGCCTCGATGACGTATGCGGCCGACATATGTGACCTCCGGAGGGCGCAGCCTTCCAGACGAGACACAGCCGATATCTTTGTTAATTAACTTGATCAATTTAGCTAGACACAGCTTTTGAAGTAAAAAAACAAACAAACTAGTAACTTAGTGCACCTTTAAGAGGTAGCGTTTTGTTAATCTATGAGCAGGTTGTTGTGCGTTGAAAGATTTACTCCTGAAAATGAGGATGTGCAAAGAAAGCAGTTTTGTGGTTAATACATAACTGTGAATTTTTTTACAGTATGTATTTGATGATGTGTTCACCTAGCAGTGCATTTGGTTCAAAATATTTTTGTATATTTTAATATTATGCAATATTTAAATTATTTCAGTTAGTCCTATTGCTTATATACCTAATATGCTTTTTGCTTTCCAAAACAGTCTTGTGAATGCCTAGCCTTTAGTCTTATTGTTTCGCGCACAGTCGAACGCTTTAGCCTTTAAAGTATACTCTTTTGACTGCAAACTGAAGTATTTGACGTATGCGCACTCTAAATGCTTTGTGATCTTTCTTTAGTACAGTCAACATCAGGCGCTTGTGCATACGACGTGCAAAGATGTGGAAAAACTTATCTAGAAAAACTGTATTGCGTGCAGACAGTCCGCGTGTAATGTGCTGATAATGGAATTTGCGTCACGCACACTGTGCGGAAAAATGAAATATACGTTTACCTTAAGCTTGTGTGCATGCTGTCATTAAAGCATAGGGTGACATACAAAAAATGAATAAATTCGGGGCCTGGGTAGCTCAGCGAGTATTAACGCTAACTATCACCCCTGGAGTTGGGAATTCAAATCCAGGGCGTGCCTAGTGACTCCAGCCAGGTCTCCTAAGCAACCAAATCGGCCCGGTTGCTAGGGAGGGTAGAGTCACATGGGGTAACCTCCTCGTGGTCACAATTAGTGGTTCTCACTCTCAATGGGGCATGTGGTAAATTGTGGGTGGATCGTGGAGAGTAGCATGAGCCTCCACATGCTGTGAGTCTCCACGGTGTCATGCACAACGAGCCACGTGATAAGATGAGCAGATTGACGGTCTCCAGCATTACAGGTGAGCGTAACATTTACATCAGTATTACAGGTCGACTTCAGATTTGGTTTGGGGACGTTTACTGAAAAACAAATGTGAAGATAGCTTTTCATTCTTCTCAGTTCTTGCATTTAAGCAACAGTTCAGCCAAAAATTAAAATTCTGTCAGATTCGTCCTCCGCCACCCGGACTGAGGTGAGTAACCATGCCACCACGAGGATCTACTAAGTAGTGGGAATTGGGCATTCCAAATTGGGAGAAAAGGGGATTAAAAAAAAAAAAAAAAGAACAAATTCCCACGAGCATGTTTACATGCACGTCGATTATACTTAATAAGCAGACACAGTGTGTTGGTCATGTAAACGCATTAAACGTCGTTCCTTAATCGGAGTAAGTTCATAAACATCATGAGAATAAACCAATCGACATGTGCAGATTTCATGTTGCATATTAACGCCTTAACCTGTGTTCTTACTGGCTTATACAGTGTGCGCACTTGTTTTGCGCACGCCTCTTCGTGGTTTGACGTCAAAAGCAGAGAATAACACGATTATTGCAAATTTCATGTAAACGGCGATTTCTTACTTTGATCTTTTAAATAAGCTGAGTTTAGAGAGTAAACATCGTATTGGTGTGCATGTAAACGCACTCATTCGTGTTAATTTTTCAATTCAACTTTTGACTCAATTGTTATGATGATAATACAATTTGTAATTAAATAAGAAAAGAATGCATAATAGAAAATAATGGTTTTAAACTTTTGGACCCCACTTTATGTTTGAGGTACAGATGTAGCAATAATACTGTCATGAATTGACAATTCTGGTGAATCATGGTTTTCCGAAGTCATTGACAGTTTGAGCAGAACAATGCACAGCATGCTTTTGTGACATGTTTGCTTCTTTTCAGTTCTTCATCTGTGGTGACGTTTTAACACCAAAATCGCATATCTAGTCAGTATGTGTGAAGGCTACAGGGATGTGGTTAACTGCATCTCATTTAGCCTACAGTCTGCATGATATGTCAGCTTTTTTTCTATTGTTTGCTCTCTTCCTGTGTGTGGGAGATGGTGCAGCCTCCAGAGTGCACAAGATGTTTCTAACACTGAAGGTGATAATTCACGCAAAAAAGAAAAATTTGTCATCTTTTACCCACCCTCAAGTTGTTCCAAAGTTGATGTTATGCAGAATGTTAGGGACTATTTGCCGCAAAATTGTGGTTAAAGTTAACCATAACTGTGCCATAGTGTTAACTTTGATGGCCAACCATGTTTACCCTGCGAGATACTTTTTTATTTTACTGAGCATTTGTTTCCTTACTTAAAGCACGTATAAATTATAATGAAATTTATATACAATAGACAGTACATGCTGTAAAATTGAATTTATGTGTTCAAATAACGTTTGGAGCTTTAATATCATTGTGTGGAAAAAATATTTTCTGTATTTATGATTGTTGCTTGTCTGATTGATTAATAACTTCCCAGTGAGATCTTGGGTAAATCCGAGTTCAGAATGTGTGACAAAAACTGTCACTTATAATTATAAAATTTCTGGACCAAATATCACGATTGACATTTTTTTATGGAAAAGCGATTCAAAAACGTTTTAATGAAAAACGAAAGTTCCTTTCTTTCGTCCGAGTGACATAATGACGCAACCTCTGATTGGAATGCGCATACTTTCCAATACGCCAGTGTTTTGCATAACCGTCAAATAGAATTTGAATCGGACGATACCTAAAATTTCAGAGATAGAACTTCGTCGGAGGCTGTGATTCATCGCAAAGACAATTCATGAGCAGTAACTGACCAAGTCTCGCTCAATCTTATGAGAATTCATACAAATATGTACGAGTTGGCAAAATCGTATGAAATCATACGAGTTCATTCATACGAATTTTAGACGTGCAAATACCCGTATGTTTAATGCGGAAGTAAGTGAAAGTTCCGAGTGTCAGATGTTGTAGACGAGTAGAGTCTTTAAGGATAATTTGAAGAGTAAAGAGTATGTTATGTATGACAGAAGAAAGTAATTGTTTTAGACGGAGACGAGGGAGAGTCACCTGATTGGCTGTTGCAAAAGTTGTACGAATTCAAACGACCCAACTTGCCCTGGCTTTTCCCAAACTTCTTTATGTCACAGCCATTAACCATGTTTTGCAGCTTGCTAGTCAGAGGTAGGTGGTATCAGGGGGAGGAACATTCTTACAAATATCTGTGAGCCATTAGCTAAAGGTTAGCTAAGCGTACACTAGCATAAAGATGGCTTCAAAGCTAATAGACATGGACTAAAAGCCACAATGGTCTAGTAGAAGTGTCTTTATTGATCCCTGTGGGGAAATTGAGGAATAGACAGAGGTCTTCCTCGGCTGGTTTCAACTCAGCTTTTATATTCAAGAAGGAAAAAACTCATTCAACTAATTTCAATCACATCATCAGGCCAGTTTCTTTTTATTCTCAATAGTTACGGAGTGAAAGTGTTATTTTAAATGCTTGTGGATGGTTAATATCCAGTTAATTTTGTTTCGATTAAACCAAATTTTCTAAATTACACCACTTTCTGTTGCTCGAAAAAAATAAAGCTTCTTTCTTTTTAGTGGAACACAAGCATGTGCTTTGATGCTCCGTCACACATTTCTTTGCCTATAGAAAGAAAGTTTTGGATTTAGCCTTCCATGCAGAAGACCTTTTAAAGACTAGTTATAATTACTACGTGAACATGCACGGTTGATCCAGATACAAAGAAAAATATTAGAGATAAAAAGTACATTTCTCAGTTGTTTCAAAGTCTTCACTAAATATATAATTATATTTATTTATCACACATTTGCACATATACAGTGAAATTCTTTTTTTTCACATATCCCAGCTAAGCTGGGGTCAGAGTGCAGGGTCAGCCATGATATGGCACCCCTGGAGCAGATAGGGTCAAGGGCCTTGCTTAAGGGCAACTTGGCAGTGCTGGGGCTTGAACCCCCAACCTTCTGATCAGTAACCAAGAGCCTTAACCACTGAGCCACCACTGCCCCATATAATGCATTGATACAGATTTTAATACTACACTTGCTATGATTTCTATGCTAATAATTTTGCAATTGCACCAAAGTTAAAATTCATGTACTAGATGATGCAACTAGGCGAAGATGGGGTTTAATGAAAATAAAACAACAGACAAACAAGACAAAATAAGCAGATAAATGCCCCATGTGAAGCAGAGCAGTGCCCCCACCTCTAATCTTTATTTTTATCTGGTCTTTAATAATCAGGTCAACATCAACCATTCATGTTACAAGACAAAAAATATTTGGAACGCTTTGAGAAGAACAATGAATGCATGAACATTTTAGGTATAGCCTAATATAAATCTAATCTGTCTTGCCTCTCAAGATTCATTAGGCCAGAAAATGTGCACATTGTGACACTTTGAAATATCATAAAGATCTTTTTCCACAGTGATGATGAATTCAGAACTGCACACTTGATTCTTGTCAGAAGATTGTCATCATGGAAAAAAATCTCATTTGCTCAGTACGTCTGTATAGGCCTATAGTGTAGACTCTAATGATACCACAAACCACATGATCTGTGACTACTATTTTTCAGTTCATGTGAATAAATGAATTCTATATATTTAGAAGAAATGAAAGATTTTTGGTGTGTTTAACATGCTGCATGCACCCGAAGTCTGAAATACAGTCCCGTACCTCATACTATTAGACACGACTTTTCTATTCTATACATGGGTGTTTCCTGTTTTCAGTTGTCCACCAAGGAAGTGGCTGAAATTGCAGAATAGCAGTTTCCTAAAGACATAAAAAAGCACAATTGATATGAAAAGCAGTCAAAAAGACTCAACTACGCACAAGGTTAAGTAATCAAGGTTACATACTTACTGTAGGTGGCTCATTCTATACTTTAGGGTACATTCAGTGTCCTCTGATGATAATTGTATATTTAGTAACCATTTTCTTCAGAAATATCCCATTTTATCCATTAAGGGAAAGCATGTTATAATATCACACAAATATTTTGTGCACCCCGTGTTTCATTTTGCTTGAAATTGCCGTGATGTTTCTTAATTGACAGTTTTTGTATTGTTGGGTTGGCCAGGCAAGGCCTACTATATGAGTCAAAATGAGGTTGGGTCGTCAACTATGTACCGTCAAATATGTTACCTCTAGGGACAATTCTTGGGTAACATGGTTGACGTGACCCTAATGTGTCCACTGATGTCCACTGATGATAATGAATTATTTTCCATTGATCAGTTTTTTGTCATAATTTAAACCTGTATGTATCAGAGGACACTGAGGGTGCGTGTGACCTCATGCATGTGTGTTAATCATGATGATTACGGATTAAGGGACATTTCATTGATTTTACAAAATTAACTAGATATTGTTCTTTTGCAAGTTAAAACAGAGATCTTCTTATGTAAATGGTGTCATTGTATTTTGTGAAAAAAAAGCAGGATATTTATTCTTTAAACTGTGTTACTTTCACTATCAACTATGTTGCAGCTGATTGTTTTACATTTCAAATAACAAGAATGCTGCTTCTGATATCCTTCAAGGTTTATTTTACAACCACAAAGGTTAGAGTTATGCATAACATCTCTTAAAACTACCAAAATTATATTTAAGGCAGATTTATGATAAAAAATGTTACTGTCACTGTTACCGTGCTGAAAACCTCACATGAATATCTGCAAAAACATCCAATTCTTAAAATTATTTTAAAAGAATTACTGCACATATGACAGAATAGACAAAAGAACCCTTAATTATGTGTGTTAATTGAAGTGTAGCATTAAATCAGTGTCTGTAATGACATGCAGTTTGTCCGTAACATAGTTGACAAACTCACTATAGGGAAAACATCCTTTCCCTTATAAAATCCAAAAGGTGTTTAATGTTTAAGCTTTGCAACTAGTAGTATGTTACAAGAAAGCACCTTGTTTTTGTACTTTTTTGTTGACATGAAATGTACCCTCAATTCTATATAGAATGAGTCAGGACTTTGTGGCAATAACACAATAACACCTGACACTGATTAACTAAAAATAGTCTCGTTATGCAGTACACAACTGTGAAAGAGAGGTTTCATTAAACATGTTGAGATAAACTGTTCCCGTATGTCAGAGGTATTGCAATTAAGTGTCTTGACAATACCAGAGGCACAGCAAATGATTGCTCTGATGTTATGCAGTTTTATTCTAGACACTAGATGGCACAAAAGGCTTCTAAACCTCTTATATGTTGCGCTAGAAAAGCCTAACTGAGTTGAATAGTCATTTTCTATGACTAAATGTGATTTACACACAATTCTGATTGCACCTTGGGTAGTTGACATGCTAAAATTAACATTTTTACAATTGTTTTAAAATTATATATGCAGTTTTATGAGTTTATATTAATGAATTAAGAGAGTACATTGGATAAATGTACTATACATTTGACACATCTGTCACAAGGTTTTTTAAATGTGTTTTTACACGTTTTGCAATCTTCCGCCATTCCGTTTTTTCTCCCAAAACCCCGCCCTCCAAAGACATGTCAGCCAACCAAATTTCAGCAATCCCGATCGCGCACAATGACTGACAAGAAGAGAAAATTTCTGATTGGCTAAAAAGCGCGGGCTGGCCTCCTGAAGGTACGTTGTTTAAAGAAACAGGTGACACTTATTTCGTCAGGTAGTGCTATTAAAAAATCGCTTTAAAGGCGATTTAATAATGAAAAACGAATAATACCCTACCAAAAATAATACCATAGTACTTATATATGAGCCTGCTACTTTAGTATCAAGATATTTACTTGGTACTTCCAAGTATATGGCAAAAAAATAAATAAATAAATAAATAAATTGGTAATGATATCCTAAGTATTTTTAAAGGTCTTTATCTATGTTGAACTTAATGGAGACGTTCTCTGGCAAACGGTAGAATGTACATGGTTTTATTTCAGTTGAATGAAGGTAAATATTCCACTTAATCCAGTACTCTTTTTGTACTCTGTATTGTAAAAGTATCTCTTTAACGTTTCACGGAGTGAGAAACCGCTCCAAACGATTCAGAGCAAATCGATTCAGACCGTTCTGCTATCGCGAACCGACTCAAAAGAGTCATTCAGTCGCGAATCGGGCATCGCTATAGTTCTAAATTAGCCTATAAACCGACATGATTTCTGAAATATCGTGAGGAAAAAAAATTCTCAGGCCAGTATACGTTATATAACTCCTCAGACAAGGATTTATACATATAAAAAATGACTCATCCCCCAGCGAATGAGTCTAGCCATAGTAAAAGTAGACGCCATATTTAATTTTCCGTGATTTAAAATGAAATTAATTTAAAAATGTAAATGAAATGTAACATTTCCGTGAACATAAAATTAATATTTTAGCCTATTTTTAACATTTACGCATTTCAATTTCATAACAAAATTCCATTGAATTGAATTGAATTAATTTGATTAAATAAAATGAAAAATTGAATTTTAAACTAATCAATACCTTAAAAAATACATTAAAATTACCCAAATGATTTGTCGAATTAAATAAATAAATAAAAAATGACGTAACATGTTATTGTTACGTCACTGGGCGTATATAACATCTACCCAAATATTCCACCTTGTCTATTAATTAACATGAGGTCATTCCTAAAAACAGTGAAACGAATGCAGCTTTAAATAATTAGTCATTAGTTTGCGTTTGATTGTCATTACGTTGGTGTCCCTCGTTGCCACTCCTTCAAACAGTCACTCGTGGGAATTCCGCTTCACTTCCTCCACGAACGAGGATTACGGGAGCGCGCGTCGGAAACGCGTCCGTTCTCGTTCACACTGAGAGCTGACGTCATCACACCGAGGGTCTCCGGATCGCAGGTGCATTCCTGAACCTGTCTGTCTCTCGTGCAGTCTGTGTTCAGCTCATATCAGGAATAATCCAAAGCAATATAGACGGACTGCGCGCGCCTGCACGACATGGGAAAGACTCGAACCCTGATCCTGCTGTGGGCCGCTGTCGGTGAGTTTGAAGGGTTGGGAACAATTTAACTAGAAATGTAACAAAAATGTCAATGTAGCAAGAACTCAGAGAGAATCTGACAGGTAACCTAAAAGTATGGTAACATAATTTTTTAATGTCAAATATGTTGTTTAATTAAATGACTGAATCAACCTGACTACATTAGGTTACATCAACTAAAGTAATTTTTAAGGGTCAGGTAGACTCATGAAGATAACATCTGATGCGTCCCACATGTTTTAAACCAATATATATAGGAAGGCTTTTTTTTTTTTTATCATTATAAAATAGTTCTACCTTGATTTCTTAAATGTGTTTGATCTGCACTGTCAAAATGTATAGTAGCCTTCCTAAATACATGTATATCATTTGTATACTTAAGTATAGTATAGTATACTGTACATTTGCATATTAAATGAGATCTTACCAAACATTTTTTTATCATTATAAAATAGTTCTACCTTGATTTCTTAAAATTTTTTATTTGTACTGTCAAAATGTACAGTAGCCTTCCTAAATGGTTTTATATCATTTGTATACTTTAGTATAGTATACTGTAAATTTGCATATTAAATGAGATCTTACCAATCCTTTTTTTTATCATTGTAAAATAGTTCTCCATTGATTTCTTACATATGTTTTTTTATTTGTACTGTCAAAATGTATAGTAGCCTACCTAAATGGATGTATATAATTTGTATACTAAAGTATAGTATAGTATACTGTAAATTTGCATATTAAATTAGATCTTACCAAACCTTTTTTATCATTTTAAAATAGTTCTCCCTTGATTTCTTAAAAAAAAAAATTGATCTGCACTGTCAAAATGTACAGTAGCCTTCCTAAATGGATGTTTATGATTTGTATACTTTGGTGTAGTATACTGTACATTTGCATATTAAATGAGATCTAACAAAACCTTTTTTTAAAAAAATAAATAATTTTAGAATAGTTCTAACTTGATTTCTTACAAGTTTTTTTTATTTTTTATTTGCATGGTCAAAATTTGTCATAATGTACCTAAATGGAAGATTTGCATATATAGTCTAGTATACTATACTGTAGTATAATAGATTTGCATATTAAATGAGGTCTAACCAAATATTTGACCTCTTAAAAGTTTTGAATTTGCAGTGTTAAAATGTAGAAGCCTCCCTAAATCAGCATGTATCAAAAGTATAGATTTGCACATTAAGTGAGATCTAACTACACAATTGAATCATTATTTGATATCTCAGGGTTTGTAGATGTGCATATGTAAATATGTGTAATGCCTATTAGTACAGTAAGATAATACACACAGATGTCCATCACTGTTAATCAATGGCACAATGTGAATCACACTGATAGCATTTTAAATCCTGTTTTGAACCCTGCATTGGTTTTTGTGCATTTATGCATTTGCATATCAATGTTTACCTGCTGAAGGGAATAAACCTGTGCACTATAAACAAACACTATTGATATGCCAAAAGGGGAATATATCACATTTCTTTTTTTTTGCTATGCCGTAGTCATCTTTCTTTTATAGACCAGTCTCTGTTATTTAACACTCCTGTTATTTTCAAGGCGTAGAATGAATCAGGAATGTATTATTTTCTCATGCTGTACTCTGATTTAATATGGGCAAATTGCAATAGTAAATAAATAAATAAGTGAATGGTGAATAACAAATTGCTCAGCAGGTGCCTGCAGCTGTACTGTTAAAGGAATGTACTGGGTTCAAAACAAGTCAAAGAATCATTTACTCATTTACTCACCTTCATGTTGTTCCAAACCTGTTTGACTTTCTTCAAGTTAAATCACCTTTAAATGTATTGATGTAAAGGACAGTCTGTAGAGACATGTAACCATTTGTGTTTGTTTACAAAGGTTTATGCCACTGTAGGGTGGTGACGGTGCCTAAGGGCCCCTTGCTCCGTGTCGAGGGCCAGCCGCTGTCTCTTCGCTGTGATGTATCAGACTACGAGGGCCCTAAAGAGCAGGACTTTGAATGGACAGTAACACGAGGGACTGAAACTGCTAATGTGATTTCGACATTTGACCCCATGTTCTCAGACCGCTCTCTTGAGGACCGCATACGCAGTGGGGACATTAGTGTGATGCGACTGGGGGACAATGTAGTGGAACTGAGAATCAAAGAGGCTCGGGTTACTGATAGCGCCACCTACAGCTGCAGTACTCCAAGCACAGACTCTGTTATTAATGGAAACTATGATGCGACTGTCCAACTGCAAGGTGGGTATTTGTGTGCAAGGGTGTTTTTGAATCCATGTGTTTGTTTTTGGTTCTGCTTTTGCTCTAAAATATTTATATAATGTTTATAATACGGGGTGAATGCTGAGACAAGGATCACTATTATAGACCTTATTCACGCTAGCGCCATCTTTGATCTTTAATGGGAATGACAACGAGGCTGTGAGGGATAGACTTAGATCTCTTCAATGGCACGAACGGTATAAAGCTGTATAAAGCTCCTCGATCACATCTGATTTTCCACAACTCAAGTTGTCTGGAGTTCTTTGTATACTGAATGTTCTTGAAAAGATGTTTTTGCAATGTTTTGTCCACAGAACGATCCAAAAACACTTGAAACTGCAGCACAGCCCATTGAAAAGTCTGTTGTCTGTCCCTCACAGCCTCGTTGTCATTCCCGTCAAAGATGGTGCTAGTGTGAATAAGGTCTACACTTCAGTGTGTAACTAGCAACATTTGTGCTACGGACATTATTGATGTACGTCAAATCATGCAGCCTTTGGTGTGAGGATTGTTTCAACTTAGCGATTAGACTTACGTTTTTTCCCTGTTGGGATTCCCGAACAAATGACACTTATGAGCTGATTCTTTTGAATCTACAGCATGAAACACAGCTGGATCAATATAGTCTGATTCTTGAACAAATGATTCTTAAGAGGCGATTCTTTTGAATCTGCAGCGCAAAACACACAGCACGACCAGTGCAATCTGATTCATGAACAAATGAATCTTATGAGGCGATTCTTTTGAATGTACTGCACGAATCAAACAGCTCGATCAGTGTAATCTGATTCTTTAACGAATGACTCTTATGAGCTGATTCTTTTGAATCTACAGCATGAAACACACAGCTCGATCAGTGTAATCTGATTCTTTAACGAATGACTCTTATGAGCTGATTCTTTTGAATCTACAGCATGAAACACACAGCTCAATCAGTGTAATCTAATTTTTTAATGAATGACTCTTATGTGCCGATTCTTTTGAATCTACAGCACGAAACACACAGCTCGATCAGTGCAATCTGATTCTTTAACGAATGACTCTTATGAGCCGATTCTTTTGAATCTACAGCATGAAACAAACAGCTCGATCAGTGTAATCTGATTCTTTAACGAATGACTCTTATGAGCCGATTCTTTTGAATCTACAGCATGAAACAAACAGCTCGATCAGTGTAATCTGATTCTTTAACGAATGACTCTTATGAGCCGATTCTTTTGAATCTACAGCATGAAACACATAGCTGGATCAGTGTAATCTGATTCTTTAATGAATGACTCTTATGAGCTGATTCTTTTTAGAGAATTACATATTGATACGCAAAGGATAAATTTTACTCTAAATTATCCAAGAATTGATACTGTGTTAAGTGTACTTAAGGTTTGTGTTTTGTACACAGTATGTGTTTTGTTATAATACTGTTAGTGGTATTTTATAAATAAAAAATAATTAGTCTGTGTAAACAACTTTTGCAAGAATCTGTTCTGTTAGAATATGTATTATTGTGCACATATGTTCTAACAGGCTGCTAAGGGCAGTAAATCCGATATTAATTGCTTTTATTTTTCCAAGTATTAATTCCTCAAAAGTACAAAAACAATCGTTAATGGAACCATTTAAGAACTGGAATCGTTAAGAGGAATTGGAATAGGAACCCGAATCGTTCAATTTGTTACGAGTCCCATGCCATCCCCTGAGATCTGTGGAATCTGATTGGCTGGTTGCCACGAACCTTTTGGGTAGTCATGTGTACTAGTTGCCGGTAGCACTTCTGAGGACAAACTAATCATTGGGTTTTCAAGTTAGTTACATCAAATATTTGAAAAATTTGAGTATGACCACGTTAGACTAAAGGGCTAAACATACTTTATGCAAGGCATGAATCATAAATCATTAAGGCATAATCTACAATCACGTTTTTCATCAAACCACACAATGATGACTTTAAGTCTTTATAGATATTACAGTTTCATTTTCTGTTAATGCATGATTTTCTGTAAAGCTGTTTTGAAATGATGTGTGTTGTGAAAAGCGCTATACAAATAAAAATGACTTGACTATTGTAAGTGCGTTACGGCAACCATAATTTTTAGGGTTGACTCGCAATGATTTCTTGTAATAAATAGAGTGGCATAGGTGTTAACAGAGCCCAGAAGATTCCTTTCCCAGAAGTACAGACATGAATGATACATCAAATCATGTGGTTTGTTGACAGGTGTGATATAACTTTTCTTTATGATGAGCCTTATTAACTTTTCTGTGCAGATTTGTGCAAAAGAATCTCTATAGGAAGGACCAGAAACTCGTAGAGACTTAAGGGCGGACTCTTTTGACTTGGGCTTCTAAGCATCCGCCTTGCCACGCCTTTTAGAAAATCAGAAAATGTAGGTTTTTCTGTCAGTATTAGGGTTGTCAATCGATTTAAAACTTTAATCGAATTAATCACATGATTTACTTATTTAATTAATCGCATATCAATACAGACCACTTCAAAATGATCAGTTTCTTTGGATTTACTATTTATAGGTATGTGTTTGAGTAAAATGAACATTTTTGTTTTACTCTATAAAGTACTGACAACATTTTCCCAAAATCCAAATAAAACTATTGTCATTTAGAGCATTTATTTGCAGAAAATGACAACTGGTCAAAATAACAAAAAAGATGCCGTGTTTTCAGACCTCGAATAATGCAAAGAATACAAGTTCATATTCATTTTTAAACAACACGATACAAATGTTTTAACTTAGGAAGAGTTCAGAAATCACTATTTGGTGGAATATCCCTGATTTTCAATCACAGCTTTCATGCGTCTTGGCATGCTCTCTGCCAGTCTTTCACATTGCTGTTGGGTGACTTTATGCCTCTCCCGGAGCAAAAAATTCAAGCATCTCTGCTTTGTTTGATGGCTTGTGACCATCCATCTTCCTCTTGATCACATTCCAGAGGTTTTCAATGGGGTTCAGGTCTGCAGATTGGGCAGGCCATGACAGGGTCTTGATCTGGTGTACCTCCATCCACATTTTGATTGACCTGGCTGTGTGGCATGGAGCATTGTCCTGCTGGAAAAACCAATCATCAGAGTTGGGGAACATTGTCAGAGCAGAAGGAAGCGCGTTTTCTTCCAGGATAACTGTAGAGCCGAGGAGGGCGGGGCCGGGCTGGAATGACGCACGCCCGGTCCCCAATCAGCCTGATGGGGCGCGCGAGGGATAAAGGCGGCCGGGGACGACAGTTCGAGAAAGAATGACAGGCAGCTGTACTGTGTGTTTATAGTTGTGTGTTTTTGTTTGAGTTGTTTATTAAATTATTATTTAAATTGTCAAGCCGGTTCTCGCCTCCTCCTTTCCACGGAACCCCCTTACACTGGTGCCGAAACCCGGGAAGGAGGAGGGATTCCCGTCGCAGAGTCCTCGACACTGCCATCCACCCAGGGGAGCGCCGTTGCCATCCGACGGGGGACAGAGTAGCCCGACCACCCGGACGCGGGGAACGGCCGCCGTCCGCAAGGCGAGTGGATACGGGACTCCCCGACCACCTGGAGCGAGGGAGCCGCTGCCAGGGGCAGAGGAGTGCCCTGCCATCCCCCGGGAACGCGGAGGGGTCGAGAGAAGACCGCCGTCCGCGGGGGGAGGAGGGAAGCGACTCTCTGACCGCCTGGAGTGGTAGGGCCGCTGCCAGGGGCGGAGGAGTGTCCCCACGGGACGCCGGGAACGCGGAGGGGCGTTCTGTCCGCTGGGGGTCGGAGGTCTGACTCCGGTCCGCCCAGGGAGGAGCGGCTGCCGTCCGCCTGAGAGGGTGGAGTAGTGATCGATGACCACACGACGGCGCATCAGAGAACCAGTGAGTTTATTTTTCTCTCTCTCCTCTCTCTCTCTCTGTCGCTCCGTGTTGGCCTTTCCCTCGCCATTTTGTTTTGTTGTTTTTCCCCTCCTGTCTCCTCCCAGGTCGAGGAAGGCAGGGATGACCCGCCGGCAGTCGGGGCGCAAGGCACGCCCCCCCCCGGAGAGGAAGGGGGGGGATGTACGTCATGCCGGGGGCTCCCCGGCCTGAGGCAACCCCGGGAGGAGTGTAGAGCCGAGGAGGGCGGGGCCGGGCTGGAATGACGCACGCCCGGTCCCCAATCAGCCTGATGGGGCACGCGAGAGATAAAGGCAGCCGGGGACGACAGTTCGAGAGAGAGAGAATGACAGGCAGCTGTACTGTGTGTTTATAGTTGTGTGTTTTGTTTAAGTTGTTTATTAAATTATTATTTATATTCTTAAGCCGGTTCTCGCCTCCTCCTTTCCACTGAACCCCCTTACAATAGCCTTGTACGTGGCTTTATTCATGCGTCCTTCACAAAGACAAATCTGCCCGATTCCAGCCTTGCTGAAGCACCCCCAGATCATTACCGATCCTCCACCAAATTTCACAGTGGGTGCGAAGCCTCTCCAGGTCTCCGTCTGACCATTAGACGACCAAGTGGAGGATCGGTGATGATTACTCAAACACATACCTATAAATAGTAAATCCAGAGAAACTGATAATTTTGCAGTGGCCTCTTAATTTTTTCCAGAGCTGTATTAACTGCAAAAGGCCCACACATAAATGTAATTTAGAATATAATAAAAATGCACATTCCAATGCAGGTGTCTTGATACGTGTTTTTAAAGGTTGAAGTTCTTTTTGTAGTTCTTTTTAACTTGGCACGGCATCTAAAAAAACCACAGCGCTCCTGCACGAGACGCTGAATGAACTATGAAACGCAGCGAAATGGTCAAAGATGTCCATCTACCGCATGGTTACAGAAAAAAACTGTTGGAAAACTGTGTGGATGTACGATAAAGCGATCAGTGTGAACAGCCCCTTTGATGGAGGTCTTTGGCCATTACGTCTTGCTCTCAGCTTTTCTTAGATTAAGCAATGGGTTTTAAAACGCTTTTTCAGGAAAGGAGTTTAATTTGGAAATGGGCGTCTGGAGATCCTCACTAAATCTTTAGATTTGTAATTTTTTTAATTAACTTTAGTTTTAAATGAACTTTTTTTTTTTTAACAGCTAGGAGTATTCTATGCAATAATATGACAATTATAGTAATTATATTGTTGTGCATCAGAGGGATGATCTCACTTTGGTTGCATCGCATCTTACTAGTTTTCAGAAACTCTAGTCATAAGGATGATGTGCCAAGTTAAATGTAGATTGAAACTCTCGTCTGCAGTTGTTCAAACAGTCAGATAGTCCCGTCCCCAACTCACACCATTGGTTGAGTAACCTTGCTGGGGCGGGTGTAAGCGGGTCATTCAAAATAAACACAGGAATTTTTATAGTGCCACAGAGACACAGTGTTTACAGTTTTCGAGAAAATTAACCTATGAATGGATTACTTATAGTTTTCTGCATATTAAGCTGGGATAAGAGAAAGTATTTTAACACTGAAAAAGTAGGGGGCCTGGGTAGCTCAGCGAGTATTGACGCTGACTAACAACCCAAGAGTCGTGAGTTTGAATCCAGGGTGTGCTGAGTGACCTCCAGCCAGGTCTCCTAAGCAACCAAATTGGCCCGGTTGCTAGCAGTGCAGATTTTTAGCCTATATGACAGTGTGTAGTTAAGGAAAGGCACATACAGTATATTCAATTTTTTATTAATATGAAGTTATGCTATGGTCGGACCAACTTTTGTTGGATTTCCAGCATTCCTCTAAAAGTGTCTCTTGTAAGCAGCATGCTAAATTATTTGTTATATCTGCTATGTTGATATCTGAGATGATCTTATCATTTGCCAGCAGACTGCTGAAGGCAACAGTGAATTTTTGAATCATGCATTGTGAATGGAAACGGAATGGTTAAACATTTTTAAATGTGGCTTAAGTGTCCAAATACATTTTGGGGCCACTGTATGTGTTTTTGCACTATCATTCAAAAGTTTGGACTGAAGCTGTTTCTCGTGGTCTTCGAAACGTTTTGATCTACTTCTCGGAAAAAATTTGTATCTTCTTGTGTCTTCTATTGCAGTTGTTCCTAATAGTCTAATTGTGGCACCTGAGGCCCCAAACCCTGTTGTTCCTGAGGGTGGATCCATTAGGCTCCTTTGCAACGTCTCTCATAACTTCATCGAGGGAATTTACTTGTCTGTTACCTGGTCGGTCATGAAGGGACCATTTCTATTGAAGGAATTAATCACCTTTGGTCCTGATTTGGGTGTGACGGTTGGAGACAGCTCCATGCAACGCTACACAGATGGTGGAATCCGTCCAGAAATGGGAAATGGAGTATCACACAGTCTTGTGCTCTCCGGAGTGCTGCCGGAAGATCAGGGGATGTATGTGTGTGCGGCCGGACTGTGGACGAGGCAGCAGGGCGTCTGGGACAGGATTCAGGAGAAATCGGTGGAGATGGGGGAAGTTGCCGTCACCCCTACAGGTTAGTGTACATCAGAGTTACCTCGGTTTTTAAGTGTGTCAAAACAGAAGATGCAAATCTGTGGAATTAAGCCACAACCCACTGTAAATAGTCCATAAAACAATATAAAAAATCCCACAACACAAAGGAATGAATAGAAATGGAAAGTCTGTGCAAGTCTAAAGGAAACACTGACCTTAAGAAGTCTTAGGTTATTTATATTTATTAACATACATTAAAAGTGATTAATTCTGCTCTGTTGTGGACTATTTTTGTTTTGTTTGGCTTTATTCTGTTATGTTGTGGGCAGGACTGCAATCAAATAACTTTAATAACTCTTTGGCTGATTCAATCATGGACGGTGGTTCCATGTGTTTAAAATTAGTTTTCTTAACTTAAAATTACTATTTAATCTCAACACAAACACTCTGTGTAGAAAGAACGTAGTTGTATTGTGTAAAACCAATACAATTAGATGTGTCAGTGTAATTATTTTCTAACAACACTCAAAAAAGTTGAATGAACTTAATAAAATTGAGTAATTACTTATTTCAACCAAAAATATGGATTTGATCTAGTGTTGTTGAATGAACTTACATTTAGTTTGTCATATCCACCATTTAATGTGTCGAAACTCATCATTTTAATTATGTTGAGGCAATGTAACTTTTACCATTCTTAGATTGTTTGTTACTGTTAGTGCACAGAGCCATGACCTCATAGTCTCACACATACACTGGCGGCCAAAAGTTTGGAATAATGTACAGATTTTGCTCTTATGGAAAGAAATTGGTACTTTTATTCACCAAAGTGGCATTCAACTGATCACAATGTATAGTCAGGACATTAATAACATGAAAAATTAATATTACAATTTGAAAAAAATGTTTTTACTACTGCTTAAACTACTTCAAAGAGTTCTCATCAAAAAATCCTCCACGTGCAGCAATGACAGCTTTGCAGATCCTTGTTATTCTAGCTGTCAGTTTGTCCAGATACTCAGGTGACATTTCACCCCACGCTTCCTGTAGCACTTGCCATAGATGTGACTGTCTTGTCGGGCACTTCTCACGCACCTTACAGTCTAGCTGATCCCACAAAAGCTCAATGGGGTTAAGATCCATAACACTCTTTTCCAATTATCTGTTGTCCAATGTCTGTGTTTCTTTGCCCACTCTAACATTTTCTTTTTGTTTTTCTGTTTCAAAAGTGGCTTTTTCTTTGCAATTCTTCCCATAAGGCCTGCACCCCTGAGTCTTCTCTTTACTGTTGTACATGAAACTGGTGTTGAGCGGGTAGAATTCACTGAAGCTGTCAGCTGAGGACATGTGAGGTGTCTATTTCTCAAACTAGAGACTCTGATGTACTTATCCTCTTGTTTAGTTGTACATCTGGCCTTCCACATCTCTTTCTGTCCTTGTTAGAGCCAGTTGTCCTTTGTCTTTGAAGACTGTAGTGTACACCTTTGTATGAAATCTTCAGTTTTGTGGCAATTTCAAGCATTGTATAGCCTTCATTCCTCAAAACAATGACTGACTGATGAGTTTCTAGAGAAAGCTGTTTCTTTTTTGCCATTTTTGACCTAATATTGACCTTAAGACATGCCAGTCTATTGCATACTGTGGCAACTCAAAAACAAACACAAAGACAATGTTAAGCTTCATTTAACGAACAAATATCTTTCAACTGTGTCTGATATAATGACAAGTGATTTTCTAGTAACAAATGATCAATTTAGCATGATTACTCAAGGATAAGGTGTTGGAGTGATGGCTGCTGTCAAGATTTGATCAAAAATGACTTTTTCAAATAGTGATGGTGCTGTTTTTTACATCAGTAATATCCTGACTATACTTTGTGATCAGTTGAATGCCACTTTGGTGAATTAAAGTACCGATTTCCTTCTGAAACGGCAAAATCTGTGCATTATTCCAAACTTTTGTCCGCCAGTGTATGTGACAACATCTTGCACAAGAGATATAAACAAACCAAATTATTTTTTAGGGTCCTTAGCATCTAACCGTCAAACCACAATCGAGCAGTTTCAATCAAATAATTTTTTTTTTTTTTTTTTTGCAGATAAAGGTTTAGCGTATTAAAATAAAGCTGATGGAAGCGCAAATTATCTGAAAAATTTCAAGTTTCGACATAATATTTTTCTGTTTAGTGTCGACACGTCAAATGTTGTGATTTCCTAGACTTTTTATGGACGTTCCCAAGCCGTAAAATTTAATGCGTCTTTTATCAAAACGTCCGGTAAAAAAAAAAAACATTTGATAGTAATCCCCTGAGATTGACATGCTGGTTAAAAACAGTGAATCTACACTGTCCAGCCTTTTTAATGGTTGTTTAAGTTCTCGGAGTGTCTGAAGTGCTTGTTGGCAAACGAAAAGACAGCAGAAAAAAAAACGTACTTTTTTATTGTATTGCAATAACAGACATGAGTTTTCAGAATAGAAAAACAAAAATAGAAATAAAATTCAGCAACAAGGGGATTAAATAAAAGTGCCAAAATAATTAATAAACAGATAAAAATAGGCATAAGAGAAAAGGGATATGGAGGGAGTAATTAACTTAAATAAGGAAAAAGAAATCATAAAGTGTACAGAGACAGATAAATAAAGTCATAAATAACAGAGCTGTATGAGGTCATATTATACCAAAAGTTATAGGCTATAAAGACACAGAAATTCATTCACACATTCGCAAGTTTTGAAATTGTTTTTGTTGCAAGAGGTGGACAGAGTTTTATGTAAATTTCAACATCTCTTTGAAAAAACGACTGCAGATAACGCTGGCCGTTGCGTATGGACTAATGCATGTTTGTCTCAAGCTTGTCGTGCTGTCGAGTGTTTATTTACCCATGTAAAAGAATAAGAAACTAATGTGATTTCTTTTGGTTTGAGAAATTAGACAAGTACACAGGTACAAAATTGTGTGAAGAGGAAGTGTTGAGGTTTTTATGTGTTATTCGGACAGCGCAGCCCTGCGTTTCACAGCATATTTTCCAGAGGAACAAATAAAATTAGGTAATGTAAATGGACTGTCCATATTTTTAATTCAAGAGTGTAATATAGCATTACAGACTCACAATAATGAAGGCTGTTCTGTTGTATTTTGCCAGATATTCCAATCAATTTCTTCTAATAATCCCAGATACAGACGAGCTACTTCTCCATTTCGACGTCGTCTTCTGATGTTTCTTACGACTGCAGTTATGTGAAATTAAAATGACCTCAATGCTCTCTCCATTTTACACAAATGTGGGGACATCTGCGATGTGAAAAGGTTGGCTACAATTTGCGATTTACACAAAATTCTGTATGGAAATACCTCAAGAGCAGATTTCTTTTGCCATCAGTGTGTGTTTTGTTTTTTTTAAGAATTATGTCATGGGGGCCTGGGTAGCTCAGCGAGTATTGACGCTGACTATCACCCCTGGAGTCGTGAGTTTGAATCCAGGGCGTGCTGAGTGACTCAAGCCAGGTCTCCTAAGCAACCAAATTGGCCGGTTGCTAGGGAGGGTAGAGTCACATGGGGTAACCTCCTCGTGGTCACAATTAGTGGTTCTCGCTCTCAATGGGGCGTGTGGTAAGTTGTGCATGGATCGCAGAGAGTAGCATGAGCCTCCACATGCTGTGAGTCTCCGCGGTGTCATGCACAACAACGAGTCACGTGATAAGATGCACGGATTGACGGTCTCAGAAGCGGAGGCAACTGAGACTTATCCTCTGCCACCCGGATTGAGGTGAGTAACCGCGCCACCATGAGGACCTAGTAAGCAGTGGGAATTGGCGTTCCAAATTGGGGAGAAAAGGGGATAAAAAAAAAGAAGAAAAAAGAATGATGTCATGACGCAGACCATTTTATCGGTAAAAGGTAATTTGAGTGGAAACCAGCAGCAAACATTTGACAGCAAAATTCACAAACATTTTTTTACGCATTTCCACTTTATCGATAGACAGAACGGCACAAAAAGTGGATGGAAACTTGGTTAGTGACGGTGACACTCAACAACTGAAGGAGATACTCTAATAAAATACTTCATGACACATAACTCAAAGGAGCAACAGACACAACACCACCAGTACAAATACAGCAATACCCAGTAAACATTAAAACATTAATACTCATGTTTTATTGTATGCTGAGAAACAGACAGCGAATATACACCTAGTTTGGCCAACACAAATGGGTCATGTGTCAACTCAACCAGAAGTCCCTTAATTTTTTTTCTGGTGAATAAAATATTAAATGCCATGGATGAATATTTATGGAGTAATCCACTATTTTGTAGAGGGGGATCAAAATGGCAAATTTTCACCTATGATTTTGGAGCAAAACCACAGGTCTAAAAAATAACCTCAGAAAGGTGGCAGCATCATTATTTTATTTTTACACAGACATTGGTAGATCTGTTACTAAAATCAGTTGACTTTAGCAATCCTTGTTGCATTATATGCCAATGGTGACAGGTCAAAAATAGAAAAAAGCACTTTTTTCGTGTTCTTTTTCCAAAGTTGGCATGCCTGTAACTCAAGAAGTATTAAAGATATCTTAATGTCCTTTTAGATACTGGATCAGAATAAACTTTTCTTTTTGGTATCTTCATTTTTAAGGCCCTATATGGTTCAATCCCAGAGATATGGGGCTCTCAATGTGGCTCCATGAGTAAATAGTTAAATTGTACACATTTTCAGTGGTCAGAAACCAAATGTGGGTCACTTTGCATACAGCTGATACTTTCTGTCTTTTAAAGAGGAATGTCTGAAGTACAAATAATGTTGAAACTAGAACTGTATCTTGTTTCCCTCTATCAAAACAATTGCATAGAACATACTAATTTTGAGCATTAGTTTTCAATACAGTTGATTGAAATTCAATACAAGGTACATTTCTAGTATTCTAATATTCATCCATGGCATTTAATATTTTGTCTTTCATCTTCATTTATGTACTTCTTTCCCCAGACATTTTATTTTATCTGGGGACGTCTGGTTGAGGTGACACGGAATGACCCAAATGGATTAAGAAAACTTCCATGTGGATTGCATGCTGTGAAATTAAGTAGTGCAAAATGTTCAGTGTGTTGCTTCAGATCATTTAAATTAAGTAAATTGAACAAGCTGCGGATTCACTTTTTTGAGTGCTGCGGATATAAAACTATGCAACATTGTGAATATCGCTATGATTTTAATTGGCTTTTTATTTGGCCATCATGTTTCCCAAAGGCTGTGTCATTAGTCGTGTCATTAGATTGTGCAAGTGTGTGCAAAGAGATTCATTTGGAGATGGAGAGAAAATGAGAAAATGAGAGAATGAGTTTTGATTATGGTTGTTCGCTTGAGTGCAATAACTGCTCTTTTGTGCAGTTTTATCTTGTTTAATGTCGCCAGACCTTTCTCACAAACCGAGCTGTTTGAATTTTCATTGCTGGCGAAATTCCTGCCTGGTTACCATATATACTGTCAACGTTACTGCAGAGTTTTTAATTAAAAACGAGAAGACTGCGGGTGTCCAATCTCTAGAGATCCAGCAGACGTTACACAAACACAGACTCTCAGTGTCTTTGTGTTCTTTGAGAAAACTCTGAATGTAACCAGAAGTTGTAAAGAAATTACAAAGCACCACAGTGATTCATAAGAAAAAATGACTTTTTGCTAATGCAGTCTAAACGTGATATAATTAATATCACTTTGTTCCCCAATAAAAAATTAAAACAATACCCATAAAAACAAATTATAACAAATTATAATTCTGTCATCATTTACTCACCCTCATGTCATTCCAAACCCATTGAACTGACTTTCTGCCGTGGAACACGAATTACTGAATGTTTATGCTGCTCTTTTCCATTCACCAAGAGCAAATAGTGACCTGTTGATCTTCAAAAAGTACAAAAAAAGTGCAATAAAAGCAGTATGTAGGACTAAAGTCATGCGATAAGTCATAAGTGATAAGTCATGTGTCGCTTTTTGTGACTAAGTATCTCTCAAATTTAATTCACACTTCAAACTTGCAGTATGAACTTCTCTTTTACTTTGTCACTAGGGATGTTCCGATACCATTTTTTCAGAACGAGCACGAGTACCGATACTTCCTTTTCGGTACTCGCTGATACCGATACGACACCTGTTTTTTGTTTTGTTGTCTTATTTTTTTTCTGTATTCCGTATTCTGCAGTTTAATTCAATTTTTACTTTCCAAGTGGTGTCTAAATAAATACATTCATTAAAACTAGGGATGCACTGATTTGAACATTTTTGGCCGATATGGTTTTAATAAATAACTATTGGCCGTTGCCGATACCGATATTATGCCACTTACTATTTTGTTTTGCTCAGGAATTGTGTTTTAAAAATTTACAAAGAGGTACAAAAGCTTCTGTTTTAACAGTAAGTAATTTTCATTGAACATGGATTGGATCTGTTAAACAGACCTAAACTTTAAAGAGAGCCACAATGAAAGATATAAAAAAAAAAAAAAAAAAAAAAAATAACAAAATATTATGATATGCTATATGATATGCTATGATATATAATGATATGCTATGGCATGATGCTTGATGTAAAAAAAAAAAAAAAAGTAATTTTGTACTTCTTAAACATTTTTGCACATCTGTTTTTGCAGTTCAAAACAACATAACTCACATTTTATATGTTTGTACTGTATATAATAGAACATCACAAATTCATATTATGCAAAACTATTATGTTGGGCAATTCCATGAAAATGTCAACCACATCAATTAAAAAAAAAGTTACCAAAGGAACAAACACCCTTTTCTATAGAGGTGTAACGGATAATGGAAAATGCCGACCAGACCGTTAGAGGGCGCCGCTTGCTTACACAATGCTGACTGAAATGCTGATTGCAGTCTATTTTTAAACTTTTAAGCTTTTGTAATCGCACAAGACCATATTGCGATTTCAGAGTTAACTCAATCAATCGTGCAGTCTTAATAGATACCATACCAATGTCTCAGAAGTCAAAGTTTGCTGTTTTCAAAGCGTTTTGGATGGTTCATGTATAGGTAAGTGCCGCTTTCATAATTGTCACATAACGACGGTTTTTCTTCATTAATGTGAAAACGAGAAAGAATACAAATGAGATATTACATGTTCTTTGGAGTGCCAAACCTTCTACATTCTGTGGCTATCATTATTTCTGGATTGTGCATTTGAATTCAGTTAGTTTTTACAAAGTGTGATGATAATTAATTAAAAATGAACCATCGGTTTTCCATATAGGCGTTTTCATGCTTAAACCGATTTGCAGATGGTTTTAATTTGGTAATTAATTGGCTGTTAAGTATCGGCAGCCGATAAATCAATGCATCCCTAATTGAAACTGTAATCAAATGAAAAATAGAACAATTAATTTCCAACATAATATTGTAATCTTTTAATCAAATGAAGTGCTTTTATACAGAACCTCACTGCACAATCCAAAATACAACACTGAAGTTATTTTTGTCAAATAAAGTGCTACATAACATAGCATCACTGATGTAAGACATTGCTTAAATATAATACAATTACTATTGATTTATGATTATTATTAGTAGTAGTAGTAGTAAAGTGAATATTACATAACTATACTGTAGTGATACATTTATGGCATACTTTTTTCCATTTAAATTGAGCTTTTATTTTGGCGGATGCTTTTATTTTTAAGCCCTTTCCATTTCTGTGTGTTTTTTGACGGTAGCTTCTCACCTCCGGAAAAACAGGTCGCTACATGACCCAATGTGATTGTAAAACCGACTTCAGTTCCATTTCTGATATGTGTGTATTTTCTACCTTTTCTTTTTAAATTGTCAGCGAACTCGCTCACTGTTCAAGTCCAGGACAGCACCACGTTGTCTTCAGGAGATACTCTACTCCTCACCTGTTCGATTACCACTGACGACGTGCCCACAGTTGACCTGGAAGTTACGTGGTTGTTGAATACCACCCGTGTGTTGGCGCACTTGGGTCGTGACGGTGTGCTGGCCAACACGTCTGATGTTGTGGAAATGAGACGTTTGGGGAAATGGGATTTCCAGATAAAGATACACAGCACAGACATGTCTGACATGGGACTCTATTCGTGTAAAGTGAGCGCGTGGATACAGCACAACGGTGGGCGATGGTACAAGGCCGCAGAGAAGATATCTGCCCCCGTGCGAGTTCACGTCACTAAGCAAAGTAAGTAGACCAGCGGTTTGTAAAATCCAACTCAAACATATCAACACAAATTATCCTGATTGCATCATAGATGATTACATAACAGTAGTTCACCTGTTTTAAAAACATTATATATTTAATAAGAAGGGCTGGGTATCAATACAGATTTCCCAGTTTCGATTCACAAGCTGTATTCGATTATGTTTCATTAGGATTTACTGTATTTCGGTTATAATGTCCATTTTGCTTGCATATAAAGGCAATTCTCTATCAACTAATGCTGTTAATTATAATGGGAAACTTCTACCTTTGTATGTTACGAAAATATTAATTAAAAAAATTAACAGCAGTGCCTATGACCTATGCAGTTCAATTGCAATATATTTAAAAGATATAATAAACAACACAGCCAAAACTGCAGTAAACTTGATAGTAAAAGATCGATCTTGGGATTTTAAGAATTGACATCGGGATCATTCAAATGTTATCATGATTTATTGGAAAATCAATATTTTTACCCAGCCTAGGGCCCTATGAAATCTGTTTTATTTATTTTTTTCCAAATTTTGTGTTTTCCGTTTTATTAATTCTAAATTACATGTTTTAAAGTTTAATTAAATTTTATCATCAAAAACTGTCTAATCAAATACATTTGTAGAACTTTTATCAAATGAAAACAGAACAATTACTTTTCATACCATTGCATTATTTTTTATCAAATGAAGTGCTTCTATACAGATCAGCACAAACTAAAACACAATATTGGAGTTATATTTTGTCAAATACTGTGCTGCACAGCAGAGCATCATAATATTAATGAAATCATTGATAAAAGCTTTTATTCAGTACAGAGATATTGCTTAAATATAATGTATTTTTATTGATATTATAATATTTATTATTAATTATTACTATTACATTATATATTAAATTTTACTATATAGTAGTGATATATTTATTTATCAGTTTCTTCAATTTCACGCATCTAGTTAAATTGAGCTTTTCATTTGGCTGAAGCTTTTATTTTGTAGTGAAGCCCTTTCAGTTTCTATTTGTTTTTGACGGTAGCTACTCACATCTGGATAAGCAGATCACTATATGGTTTAATGTGCTTATTAAACCATAAAAAGCTGCGATTTTCATTTTATAAATATATAGTCTGCATGTGCTGCGCACTTCACGGTTAATAAGGGTTCGTCTTTCTGTAATCTGCTTCACACAAAGCGCACATTAATTTTGAAGTGTGCAGCACATGCAGACTGTATATTTATTTCATTAAATCACTGCCTTTGTGACTTAATCATCACACTAGGCATATATACGATTTTAGTTTTAGTATTTTTGCATTCATACATTAATTTGATACCAAATATGTAAAATTCCGTGGCATTCCGCATTTTATATTTAATTCCGTTTTTATGACGGAAATTCTTTTTTTATGCGAAATCATAGGGCCCTACCAGCCCTATTAATGAGATATATTGTCTAAATTGCCTAAAAGATATTGCATAAAGGTGCACTCCGTAATATTCTTGCTTGTTGCGCTGACACCTAGTGGTGTAGATGCAGCATCACACAAGGTCTCAGTTACCGATCTTGTCGGAAAAATGCTCTAATCGCGGTCAGCCATGATTAATTTATTCCGCGAGTGAAAGTGTCCAATTACTGGGGATTTTTTAAATTAATGTGAGTAATATTCAGCTGGTCATGTATTCTAAATATGGCATATGGTGCTCGTTAATGTGTGGTCAGCTACATGTGTAGAATAAAGCAGCTATTTCTCTAAGACTGATGACTAGAGTCGACATTTTAAACATATTGGTCAAATAGTTTACTATTACTATTTCTTTGTTTAAAAGTTTAACAAATACATTAGAAAATACATTGAAATAGCTTTAATGTAGTTCGTTTCTTTTTATTAGTTGCTTGTAGCATAGCGAACTCCTTTTTCTACTAAGTGTAGATTCGCTTGAGTATAGTTAAACTCCTTCAAACCTCAGGACTCTTGTCGCAACTCTTGTCATGCACACAGCCAAATTAACGTCTTTCCTTTTTGCTGAAGTGTCATTAATATTAATATAAACAGCCGTAGGGTCTTGCATTATGTGGCAAAGTGTGACATTTTGTGAAATGCCATCTCAAGTTCTTTACAGATGAATAGAAATGTGTTCTGCTTTACCTAGAGCTTCTACCCTCATCCTTAGAATATTAATTTGATGTTGATTATTTGGTATTTAAATGACATTACAAATCACAATATGATGTTTACAGAAATAGCTTTCCATATGGCCTTAGGTCATCTTTTAGAAGACGGTTCTCACAAGATTATGTTTTTCTGTCGGTCCGATGTAGATCAGACCTCTTTTTTTAGTGTTCTTGCTACCGGAAAGTATCTTTCCCACTCTTTCTCAAAAATTGCTCAAAGACATCTCTCCAGTCTATTATTGTGGTATAATCTGTTTCAGATAAGCCTACCGCTAAACGGTGCATAACCTAATGACCTTATTCCATTTAATCAAAGGTCTGGCTGGTCTTACTTTAGCACTGGGGTGTTAATAAGACATGGTCTGTATTTGTCTCTTGTTTCACTCTTCAGAGTGTGGAAGAGTAATGAGACAGTTGTTCTAAAGGTTCACACTGTCTACAGCTAATGCATCAAAGGCTGTGGGTGGTCATACTGATGGAAGACTGCTGTCTAACTTTACAGGCTAAAAGCCAGTTGTTCATATTAGAAGCTGGTGGAAATCGTTTGGGATCCCAGTGTCACTGTGATTAACAGGAGAGCCTAAGGCAGTTTATTTCATTGTGAACTAAGGAGAAAATTAATTAAAGGGATTGTTCAGCCTAAATGATGATTCTGACTGTGCAACACAAAAGGAGATGTTTAGTTGGATGTTTTTTGTACAGTGAAAGCTGAGTCCTTGTCAAGCTCCAAAAATGACAAAAGCATCATAACTGGAGGGCCTAGGTATCTCAGCGAGTATTGACGCTGACTAACACCCCTAGAGTTGCGAGTTCAAATCCAGGGTGTGCTGAGTGACTCCAGCCAGGTCTCCTAAGCAATCAAATTGGCCCGGTTGCTAGGGAGGGTAGAGTCACATGGGGTCACCTCCTCGTGGTCGCTATAATGTGGTTCTCGCTCTTGGTGGGGCGCGTGGTGAGTTGTGTGTGGATGCCGCGGAGAATAGTGTGAAGCCTCCACGCACTATGTCTCTGTGGTAACGTGCTCAACAAGCCACGTGATAAGATGCGTGGATTGACGAGTCAGCTTTATTTTTTCTAGAGCAAACAGTTTTCCTAAAAATGTATGTCTTCATATGTGGACTGTGGGACTGAGTTTTGAAATTTTAAATAATGCCAAGCTATAGAAAGTCAGATTTTTTTTATCAGATTGTGTGTTGTTTCCTAGAGTTTTTGTTTTTGAAGCGTTGCAGACATTACATCAGAAATTAGCATAATTAATTCTGATTTAAAGTAATGTCCAGCATCATCCAATCACTGTCAACCATGTTAAAATAAAATGATACATTATAAATTCTGAATCTATGTACTGATTATCATTGTCACATGTCTGTCAAACATGTTGAGTGATCCAAACATCATCTGCAGCCTGAAACTGAACTTTTGATCAGATTTTAGGAGTGAATGCACTTAACTGCATAGAGAGATATAGGATGCTCCCTTGCTCCCTATTTAGTGAATGACTTAACCTCCAGTGTGCTGTCTGTCTGCACTGGTCTCAGAACAGTTTGAAATGCACCTTATTTTCATCCTAAGTCCATATAAAGCCTCTAAGCAACATTTTCCAGCTTTTGGATGAACCCATATGATAATGCACAATAAATATAAGATTTCTAAGGAAAAAATGTGCAAAAGTACACATCTGTGTACATTGTGTTTATCAGCGTGGTGTTTCATGATAGATCATTAACATTTTTAAAATGGCATATCAGATGAAACTAGAGACTCTCTTTCTTACCAGATGTAGTTTTGTTGGTGTTTCTCCCAAAGACAAACTCCGCTGCGGTGAGCGCCATGTTGTTTTGTCACATGATTTAAATTATGCATTGCATATAGCGAAGCAAAATTATAACATCCACGCATGTGTATGTGGGGTCACACGAGGATAAAGGTACTGTAACGTAAAAAATTAAGTTAAATTTACGTTAAAATACGGGCAGCTGTAGTTGCCAGAAATTTATCGTAAAAAATACAATGACCGTGTTTTTGGCTTTACAGGATGTAATTTTGTTGCCTGTATATTTTACAGTTCACTACCATTTATATTATTAAATGATATAAACTTGATATACTAACCTTTTGGAACTATAAAAGTCTGCTTTTCTCTATAAAATGTATTGTTAATAAAGATGACTTAAAGTTCAAATAAAAAACATTGTGTTACCACACAACAACATTTCCATGATACCATGACCAAAAAACATGGTACTTTTTGTTTTTATAATTTTGACTTCCTGCTTTTTTGCATTAAAAGCTGTTGCATTGCACATCATGTCCATACTTTGTGTCCATACACCAACACTGTACACAAACAAATTTCAGCCATAAAAAAGATTCACTTTTAGAGGCATTGTCTGTAACATCCTGTACTGGTCATCTTTTATTTCTCAGTTTAAAGTGGCCATAAAATGCATTTGGACTCTTAAGGCACACTTAAAATGGTCTGAATCTCACTGCATTAGATAAAAAAATACGGGACGTCCCAGCTAAAACGGGACAGTTGTGAACCCTAGCAGCAACAAACATTGTATATGCCACCTATACCACTTTTTATGCCGTTGTCTGTGACAAATGTGTTCATATTTGGATACTGCCCTCATGAAAAACTCTCACGCATGGTGAACATACACAAGTTTATATCATTACTATGACAAGTAATGTGTACGTGCTAGCAAAAGCGACTACAGTCTGTACAGAAGAAAAAACAGATCTGTCCACAAATAACTCGTGACTCCAGGGGTGGTAGTCAGCATCAAAACTCGCTGAGCCACCCAGGCCCCCCCAGACGGGCTGGTTTGAGTATTTCTGTACCTGCTGATCTCCTGGGATTTTCAGTGGTTTATGGTGCCAGGTTTGATTCATCTTGCCAAAGGCTGTTGTTGCTTATATACGATTCCAAGTAACGGGTCTCTTGCCGACACACCTCACCGGTGGAGCAGCTAATTTGTTTGTGCAAGAAAATGTGTGCTTGTGTAGGACATTGAGAAATATTTTAGTTTTCTCGTTTGTATTGTCAATTTCATCAGGTTTGTGCTACAGTTTGAGGATTTAGCACTGTTCCAAAACCTGCCTACCTAATCAGCATTTAAAGCTGTTTAAAACACTGCGATCCACAGGTCTTTATGTTTGTTATGCTATTACAGCTAGTACGTTATTTGTGACCTATTTTTACACTGGTAGATCAAAGTCTTCGTTGGAGGTAACTTGAGGACTTCAGGCCGATGAAGTCATGTTGGGGTGGTGCTCTTTGTTATCACTTTTTTTCCTGATAAGTGCAATAACTGGTAGAGTAACACGTACTTTTTGAGGTCAGTAAGAGAACCTTGAAGAACGTTTTGTTTATGGATGTCTGCACCGTTGTTTTACCAAAGCACTCCTGTGAAATAATACTCTGCTGACAAGTCGCCTTAAACTGTGACCATATGTTCAAGGTTCTTATAAAAGAATGGGATGGCAGTGGTGAATTGTTGTGGAAATGACTAATATGACTTCACAGCTTTATTGTTGTCATGTATGGCCTATTTGTCCTGTGTACGTAATGTATAGACAGGGCTCCAGACTAAAAAAATGACTTAGGAGCCATTGGCTCCTAAACTGAAACATTAAGGAGCCAAATGGCTGTTTTTAGTCGCCAAATCACAGATCATAAACAAGACAGAAATCTGAAGACAGCTGATAACCCATTCATCAAAGGTTTAATAAACTGTATGTATAAGAAGATAAGTTGGCATTCCCTTTTATCTATTTAGTACTGCTCTTCAGAGTCTGTCAGCACTGTGTTTGTTGTTGCGTGCGGTGCAGCGAGCTCGTCAGAAACAGAACGGGTGAAAAGCAGCGCAAGTCACACTGGGGCTCGCTCTAAAAATATATTCAGTAACTCACAAGATGATATCTGACGAAACCGCATATGAACACACACAACTCGACTGTCGCCAATGGCGACTAGATTTTAAATTATTGTTGCAATCAATTATTTGTGGTTGCATTTGCAACCATTTTAGTTGCAGTCTGGAGCCCTGATAGAAAAGAGAACAAAGTTTTCTTTTATTCTCTTATTTTATTCTACCAGGACCTTGCTTTGTTTTGTCGAGTGTTTATTTTCATTTTGGGTAAGAGTAGGGATTGTACTTTTTCATGATTATGTTGGAGTTGGGGTTCTTGTTGTTTTTGTTGTTGTTGTTTTTGT